>NW_027648455.1:0-2500 GCF_949987685.1 Ammodytes marinus
ACTGTTTCGCAAATATATGGCACAATTATGAAACTCTTGCTGCATTTATCTTGAGCCATGTGTTATATTTGTCATTGGAAAGCCTTAAAAGGTGCTCCAAGGAACTTTCAGTTTGTGCTAATTCTAGCGCCCCATTTGGACAAAAGCGGTAGTGTTTTTACTACGCCAGCTGTTGTTCCTGGGTCTATCGTATACCCATGACAAAGGCATTAAGAAAAACGATATAAAAATAGCATTATTTGCACTGATGGTCTCGTTTGCTGTTATATGTACTTCATGATCATCAGAAGAAAAATTAAGACTGTTTCATAAATATTCAAAAAGTCCTCGTAGCACATTTTAATAATTTAGACATCAGACATGTTTTGGGAATTTTTCATGAACATGTTTTAAACACTGGCTGAATTAAGAGTAAATTCCCCAAAACATTTAGTTAATTCAAAACCATTCCGAGGCCTGGAAAACTGTTTTTAAAATGTCCTAACTTTTCCAGGAATGGTGCGACCGTGGGAGGGAACCCTCTCCATACACAGATCCCACTGTTATGATCTTTACTACATCATACCACGTGTATACTGCCAGCTATGGTGGCCTTTAAATGTTCTGACTTGTTCTAAAGCAAAAACCTAAGCATCTTCCATCTGACAGTCCAAGACATGACGACTGCACTGTTGTTAGAAAAATATGTCTTCATAAGATACATTTCATGGTTTACACTACCCTGCTCATAAGAGAGGAGAAGGGAGGGTGTGGGGCCGGTTGTCATGTGCAGGCACATCCCACACAAATAGTTCTCCCCTGACCTTGGGCAAAGTATCTACTGAAACGGTCTGCCTCAGTGTTGTTATGTGCACTTACAAATGGTGAATGAATGTGAAGTTAATCAACATACAAAAGTGTATAAGTTTAAAAAGCACAAGAGTATAAAATTAAGATGTATTCTCACACTGTAAATAAACACATGCACACTTCCTCTCAAGCATAATTAACACCCAACCCTACACACTGCTGTTTTTAAATCTACTGTCATGGTTGTGGGAACAGTGGTTATGAGTGTTACCTTGGCGAGCATGGCTAGGTGCTGGTTCTGTACGATGGCTGTTCTGTAGGTGGCCAGGCCCCCCTCCTCTAGACAGGGGAACAGGTAGTACAGGTGGACACTGTGGACAGGGAAATAAAAAACAGATTAAAATAGTTGATTCACAATAAATCCTTGACTTCATGGTGTTATTATTAGTTTTTAGGAATTATTTTATTTTTAGGAATTTAAATATGCTGTTAATACAAAGCCTAGGATATGTAAACAGGAACAGTGCTTGCTAAGGTGGGACCCCTTTTGATAAGATACCCTTTGTTAAAGGAATACTTCACCCATACGGAACCAGCGTTCTATCATTATAAAATAACTAGTATAATATAATGAATGAGGTTTTTCTTCCCTCAGTCTTCCCTTAGTCTTCCCTTGGCCCAGCTGTCCTGTTAATCCTAACCCTTACTGTGATGTCACAAGAAGGAAACTGTAGGGTTAGACAGTGAGACCATAAAACACTCTTTCTGCCTTGTCTCAGGCTAGGATGATCCGATTTCAATTTGTTTTGCACATTTATACTTCATAGGATCTCCGAGTTCAATACACCTTCATATTCCAACCGGTGAAGAAGGCCTTTAACATACCCGTTTACAGAGGCTAGGCTGTGTTCACAGACAGTAGAGACCAGGCCCCCAGGACTGTGCCTTCTCCGAGCAACCAGCATGGACATGTGGCCAACCCATTAGTATTGCATGGTGAGGAGTGGAGCTTATTTTCATACGGCCCGTAGGCAGATTTCCCTGTCCACACAGTACAAGCGGCGAACAAGATTGTGTCTCTGCACATTTTTTCTGGATATCAATCATAGGCTCATACTTATCTTTAGACCATATACTATTAAAACTGAAGTTTTCTCATTTCAAAACGCCACCTCAAGCGTTTTATTAGCCCAACGGCTTTTAACGGCTTTCAGTTTGTTTTCGCCAGGCTAGATGCTACAGAACGAGAATGATTCTACTCCCGCCTCCAGTCCGCTACGCTTGCCGCCCTCTTTCTTGATAGGTCCATAATGCAGCTACGTCGATGCTACGTCATGCTTTGGGCCGTATGGAATTTCCGGATTATACTTCCTTGTTGCTTCTCTGCGCCTATGAGCAGCTTTCATAGGAATGAATGGGCGCCATGTTTCAATACGGTGTCCATTTCTTTATATGTCCATGGTAGAGACAGGTAACAGATCGTGGGGAGATATTCACTGATTTTGACGAAAATGATTCTGACAACAAGCGTTCTCCAGAATCGCTTACTCCACTTTTAAAAGTGGCAGATACAGGACTAAAAGTTATTCTTTGGAGAAACTAAAAGAAGAATGCGAAAAAGGAAAATAAAAATAATATTTTAAACTATATTAAACATAAATACACATGAAAAAAATGCTAGATATTTGTTCCATGTTGATATTTGATAGTC
>NW_027648455.1:7500-12500 GCF_949987685.1 Ammodytes marinus
AACATTAAGCTAAAATACTACAGTATCACAGTGTTGCGATTGCAGCTCTCAAATGTGTTATTATAAAAAAAATAAAAAATTCGGTTGAACACCATTTTTTTTTTTTTTTTTTTTACATATAGAATATTCCAGACATTAATAAACTTGTATGATAACTTAATACAAATGTACAAATTGAATTATTTTAAAATAAATTCCTTTAAGTTAAGCAGCTCAATAAGGATTGTAGAGACATGCTCACTTTCTACACATTTCTCTTCTAGTAAAAGTTAAAACGCAGGAATATTCCAGACATTAATAAACTTGTATGTTTTTTTTGTTATCTTTTTTTTAACCTTTATTTATACAGGTAAATCCCATTGAGACCGAAGACTCTTTTGCAAGGGAGACCTGTTCCCATTCCCACGTTACCATTCACACACATTCATACACCGATAGCAGCAGCTAACTATCGACATTCACACAAGGCAAGGTGGGTGAAGTGTCTTGCCCAAGGACACAACACCTATGACACAGGTGGCAGGGCGGGGATCGAACCTCCAACCCTTTGATCATCGGCCGACCCGCTCTACCAACTGAGCCACAGTCGCCCCAATGTTAACATACTAATACCTTAGAACGGTATGACGCAAAATGATAGCAGTGTTGAAACCTTGACTTTTTTAAATTCCTTGAAATCGGTTATCGGCCCATGCTTATATGTGACACTTTTTTCCTACAACAGAACCATTCTAAGGGAGGAACCCAGGGGCCTTTTAAGGAACGTCACCTGTGTTTATACTAAGAGAACAAGAGCATTCATCCACTGTTGTACCTGTGCTGTGTAAAGGGCTGCTGCTGCTGCTGGCATAGTGCTTTATGTTTGTTTAGTAGTTTCAGCACTAAAGCCCTTTGCTGATGCTGACTGCTCCAAATGTATGAAATGTGACAGAGGCTTATAAGCACACCACCGAGGGAGAGGGTCATAGAAAATCACTGGAACACACACACACACAGAAAGACACACACACAGAGAAAGACACACACACACACGCAAGTATGCACGCACGCACGCACGCACACACACACACACACACACACACACACACACACACACACACACACACGCAAGTAGGTACGCACACACACACACACTCTGGCTTGGCTTGGTGCTCAATGTATTGTGTTTTGATGTGGGTGTTTGCGCGCTCTGAGGCGCCCAGATGCCCATTTATTTATTTGTTTGTTTGCAACTGTTATGTATTTGTAGTCTTGTAACTGTACTTTTTACTGTATTTGAGTGAATGTGATGATTTGTTGTTTGTGTGTTCAGATTTGAATTGGACCCCAGGAAGACTAGTCGGCCGCTTCTGCGTCAACTAATGGGGATCCACAATAAACAATAAACAATAAACAGACACACACACACATAGACACACACACATAGAGCTAGAGACAGACAGACAGACAGACAGACAGACAGACACACACACACACACACAGAGAAAGACAAACACACAGAGAGAAAGACACACACACATAGAGATAGAGACAGACACAGACAGACACACACACACAAAGACACGCGTAAACACACACATACATAGACACAGACACACACACATAGAGAAAGAGACACACACACACACACCACTGGAATCCCCAGGAACTGCTACATGTCCCCTCGGTTTACTACTGGGACATTTTCTTAGCCTGATCCATCGCATTTATTCTTTCGGCAAATGACTCATTACAAACGGTGATACGGGTCAGAGCGTATCAGTCTAATAGTGTTGGATCAGCAGTGTCTCAAAAGGAAAAATATGCGCCTGTAACTGATCTTAGGTGAACCATTGAGAGAGAGAGAGAGAGAGAGAGAGAGAGAGAGAGAGAGAGAGAGAAAGAAAGAGAGAGAGAGAGAGAGAGAAAGACAGAGAGAGAAAGAGAGAGAGAGAAAGAGAGAGAGAGAGAGAGAGTCTTGTGTGCTCCTTTGTACTGTGAGAAAAGAAAATTGCATGAAAATTAATGACTTCAACTTTTAAACCTGTAATAGAGACGGGAAAAAAGAGTGGGGAATTTAAGGTACAATCATCCCCCCCCCGAAAGCAAAAAACGCATTAGTCGACATTTGGCTTTGTATTAATATAATTAAAAAAAAAAGGAGAAAAAGTGCTGTGCCTAGAAAGACTGCTAGCGAGGCTCTCTACATATCTGAAAACTCGCTGAGGGAAGGGGAAGAAAAAAGACAGAGATATGCGCTCGGTAGGAGATGTCAAGCCTTTATCAATCTTACATTAGTGGAATGTTAATCTCCGAGAACGAAAAAAAAAAAAGAAAAAAAATCTCGAGTCCTCAACCCCCCCCTCCCCACCCCCGCGGGCTTGCTTTTCAAAGTGCTTGTCTCCTTTTCTGCCGACTTCAAATCAATTTCAAGCTCCAACGAGATATATATGTAAAACGTTAACACAGCCGAGCTTTCAATATTTATAGTTGCTTCGAGAGGCCATGCTTGTATTTTGTAGCCTTGAAAAACACGGAGATGACAAATTCAACAGGAAATGTATTTTATGTTTTCTGGTGGGTAAAGAGAAACAGCGGGTTTGAGTGTGTGCGTGTGGGTGTGTTTGTGTGTGGTGTGTGTGTGGGTGTGTGCGTGTGGGTGTGTGCGTGTGGGTGTGTGTGTGTGGGTGTGTGTGTGTTTGTGTGTGTGTGTGTGTGTGTGTGTGTGTGTGTGTGTTTGTGTGTATGTATCTTCGTCTGCGTGTGTGCGTGTCTCTCTGTCTCTGTGTGGGAGAATAAAAGCTAGTTATTTGACATGACAAGAGCAGAAATCTAGCAATTCTCTGCACCATGTTGACAGTTTGATATAAGAAAAAAAACACAATATATAAATAAAAACAACAGCAACCGCATATACCTTCAATTTCAACCCCCTACCCCCCCTCCCTGCCGCCCCCCCCCCCTCCCTGCCCCCCCCCCCGTTGTGCAATGTCAGACACAAATCAATGAATGCCTACTGCACACACCCCGAACTTCAAACTTGTTTTTGAAATGCATCAAGCAAAAAAAATACATCAGTTATTCTGTAAACAGTATCACTGCAGGTCCTTCACAGTTAAGAACGAACATCCAACACACACACACACACACACACACACACAAAGACAGAAAGAGAGACACACACAGACGCACACACACACACAAAGACATAAAGAGAGACACACACACAGACGCACACACACACAAAGACAGCAAGAGAGAGAGAGACACACACACACACACACACACACACACACTCATAATAGTATATGGGTCTTTTTAAGCTGGATTCTGTGTGGATTGGTTTGACGTATTCAAACTGAGCCTGTCAACATAATGACTGCGTTAAAAACATGGTGGGGATTTGGATTTAGTGATCACTGCCTCAGCTGAGTCTGAGTGTGTGTGTGTCTGTGTGTGTGTGTGTGTGTGTGTGTGTGTGTGTGTGTGTGTGTGTGTGTGTGTGTGTGTGTGTGTGTGTGTGTGTGTGTGTGTGTGTGTGTGTGTGTGTGTGTGTGAGGCTCAAACTGCCTTTGGCTAAACGGGGAATGAACATCATTGCTCAGCTGAGAGCCGCGAGGCAACACTGGAAGGGGCTTGTGTTGATGTTGTTGTTGCACATACTGTACATCCACATACAGGGGAAAGTGATGGTTGAAATAACCTGCTTGGCCAAAAAAGCATTCAAAAATGTCCATTAAAGGTGGGGTATATGATTTCTGATTGGTCAAAGTTAACATGAGCTATACCCGTTGACCAATCAGAGCGAGGCTCTGATTATCTGTTCTTATTGGCTGTTGGGACTGTCCATTCACTTTGGCACGACTTTGTTGGTGTAGAGCGTGTCAGGGAGGGACCATAGGGGAGGGACCAAAGAGAACAAGTGGAGCGGTTGAGGTATTTGGATTCGAATCTCTATCCCTAACTGCCATTTTCTCCCCAAATCCTCCACCCCAGCTTTAAAAGGTGGATATCTCCTCAAAATCTCCACCACCTGTCTGTATTGTTTATACACAGCCTAAGCTCTGAATAAAAGCATTCAAAAGTTGTATTAAACGGTTGAGTCAGAGATTCTGGAGAACGCTTGTTGTCAAAATCTGTGAATATCTCCTCACGATTCTGCTACCCACCGCAGCTAGCAGCAACATCACCATTTACAGAGCCTAGGTGTGGTATTGACTTTTTTTTTTACCTTTATTTATACAGGTAAATCCCATTGAGACCGGAGACTCTTTTGCAAGGGAGACCTGTTCCCATTCCCACGTTACTATTCACACACACATTCATACACCGATAGAAGGCTAACTATCGACATTCACACGAGGCAACCCTTTGATCATCAGCCGACCCGCTCTACCACCTGAGCCACAGTCGCCCCAAACAACTTTAATTTGCATTTTTCAGCACACACACACAGGTTGTGGATCGCGAGGAGATGTGCACTGATTTTGACAACTTTTTTTGACAAATATTTTGTGTAAGGCACAAACACACACACACACACACACACACACACACACAGTGTAGAAACATGGCGGTGCAACATGGCGGCACACCTTGCTCTTATGTAAATATAAAACTCTCATTAAAAGGTGATAAAGAAAGAAAATATTTTGTGATTTTAATTAATACAGTCTTATGAAATATTATATTCCATTTCTGCCAAGTCTTTTTGAAAAATGCCAATATATTTTACACACTACAACTTTAAGACAGTTGGCCAAATGTTACATTTTCTCCAACTTGAAGATCTAGACACTTTTTCCATCATATCCTTATCACTGAAGTTGTTTGCTAACTTGCCTTTATAGACAGGCTTATACAAGGAGGCATTTACAGCCACGGAAAAAAAATGAAGAGACCAGTCTGGATTTTTCTTAAATCTTCATCTCTACATTACTTATTGAAAATGCTCCTAATGACAATATTTTTATAATGAATTTTGAAGAAATGTTGTCAGTAGTTTATATTATAAAATCAAA
>NW_027648455.1:20000-25000 GCF_949987685.1 Ammodytes marinus
TTGAATTGGCGATTCTTCGTGAACTGTGGGGTTCCGAACTAAATATTTGATTCAATGGATAATGATAATGGATTGGATTTATGAAGCGCTTTTTTCTCACACTCAAAGCGCTTTACAGGGTTCCAGGTGTATCAACTATCAGGGTGTAGGAGGTCTAATTATGAATACAGAAGGTAAGATATTCTGATTAGTAATCACACCAATACACGTGTTAAGATCTTGAATTTTTGAGTTAAGTGAGAAAAAGGGGGAGTGGATGAGTTGTGACTGAAGTGAGTGTGAATATCACGCGACCACGAAAGTGACAGAGAAACTGAGAACGAAAGCAAAACAGAAAGAGAGAGAGAGGGGAGAGAGAGAGACAGAGAGAGAGAGAGAGACAGAGACAGAGAGAGAGAGAGAAACAGAGAGAGATAGAGAGAGAGAGAGAAACAGAGAGAGAGAGAGACAGAGAGAGAGAGAGAAACAGAGAGAGAGAGAGACATTTTATGGAATCATTAAAATGGTAAATCACTCCACTTATAGTTCGCTTTTCCCTGTTTTTTTCACACATTCACCCAATCACACACATATTCACACACCGATAGCAGCAGCAGCAGCTACCACGCCGGATGCAGGCTAACTATCGGGAGCAATTTAGGGTTCAGTGTCTCTTTGCCCAGGGACACTTGGACGTGTGGCGGGGAGACGGGGGATCGAACCACCGACCCTGTAACCCAGTGGACGACCGCCCTACACACTTCACCACAGCCGCCCAAGATTATTACGAGAGGGGCTTTAGCGCAAAGGCTTATCAAGTCAGCCCGGTTGGACTGTCGCAAATGCGCTGGTGTACACACACATTAACCCCCGTGCCACCACACCAGAGAAGAGAGGAGAGAGAGCAGTGTGTGTGTGTATGTGTTACAGTGTCTTTGTTTGTGTGTGTGTGTGAGAGAGAGTGTGCGTGTGTGCCTGTGTGTGTATGTTTATGTGTATGTATGTGTGTGTGTGCGTGCCTGTGTGTGTGTGTGTGAGAGAGAGAGAGAGAGCAGTGCATGTTTTAATTAGTGCTAGTGGTGAGGGGTTAGACCTAAGGGCCTGATATCTACCAGCAGCGCTAGCACGTAGCCCCCAGGTTTATCACAGGGGCCCGGTGGTGACACACACACACACACACACACACACACACACACACACACACACACACACACACACACACACACACCACACACACACACACACACACACACACACACACACACACACACACACACACACACACACACACACACACACACACACACACACACACACACACACACACACACACACACACACACACACACAAACACACAAACTCTCCCCAGGCCTCGTTAAGCAGCCAATTAACAAAAGCCGGGTCGTGTGTCTACAACTCCTGACCTGTTCTCTCATGCTGGAGTGACTGAGGGGTGTGTGTGTGTGTGTGTGTGTGTGTGTGTGTGTGTGTGTGGGAAGGAGGGTAGGGGGGAAGAGGGGTGAGTGTGTCTGTGTGTGTTTGTGTGAGTATTTGTGTATGTGCGTGTTTGTGTTTCAGTGTGTGTGTGTGTGTGTGTGTGTGTGTGTGTGTCTGTGCGTATATGTGTGTGTGTGTATGTATGTATGTGTGTGTGTGTAGAAAGGTGTGTGTGTGTGTGTCTTGTCAGAGGTGATACTCGGGTAATTAAGAGGTGGGAACTTATTTCTAATTTGCCGTCACACAGATGACATTTTGGGCAAGTTTGGACGTATTCCAACTGGACCAACGACGCAATCAACACACAAGGAAAAAGGTATTGCCTTGGTGTTCAGACTGTGTGTGTGTGTGTGTGTGTGTGTGTGTGTGTGTGTGTGTGTGTGTGTGTGTGTGTGTGTGTGTGTGTGTGTGTGTGTGTGTGTGTGTGTGTGTGTGTGTGTGTGTGTGTGTGCTAGAATCTAGCTGAAATATTACACACACATGAAATTTAAACTACACTTCTAACGCTGTGTATCACCGTTTTATTGACTGGGACATAAATGTAATGAAACAGTTGTGCCGACTTGTTCTGTTGTGTTTAATCACATCCATTCGTTTCTCGGTGGAGTAAACAATAAACTGAACATTTAAACTGCTGTACGCTGCGTCTCCTGCAATAGATTTTCAATTGTTGTAATGTAAGGCTACAGGCTTCTAGGGCCCCGCTTAGACTTACTTAAAGGTGGGGTGGAGGATTTGGGGAGAAAATTACAGTTGGGATAGAGATTCGAATCCAAATACCTCAACCGCTCCACTTGTTCTCTTTGGTCCCTCCCCTATGGTCCCCTCCCTGACACCCTCTACACCAACAAAGTCGTGCCAAAGTGAATGGGCAGTCCCAACAGCCAATAAGAACAGAGAATCGGAGACTCGCTCTGATTGGTCAAAGTGTCAGCTCATGTTAACTTTGACCAATCAGAAATCACATACCCCAGCTTTAAGAGATTGTATTAAACAACAACCTATAAGCAGCAATGTGAAGTATTAAAGGCAAATCTAATTGTTGTTAACCTACTGTACTTCCTACCTGCCACCGATACAATTGTGGATAGTTGTATTGCTTTGGCTTAAGTTGTGTGTATTATGTAGTAGGTGCAGTAAAGGTGGAGTCAGTGATTCTGGAGAACGCTTGTTGTCAAAATCAGTGAATATCTCCTCACAATCGTACTACTGTGTGTGTGTGCTAAAACAAAACTGGTGTTAATACACAGCCTAGGCTCTGTAAAATGGTATGTACACATAGGGTATGTAAAGAAAGGGAGACCACAGTAACTAGAAACAGGCCTGTTTACAGAGCCTAGGCTGTTTAGTAACACTGGGTTTTACTTCAGCACACACGCACACACACACAGGATCGTGAGGAGATATTCACTGATTTTGATGAAAAATGATTTTGACAACAAGAAGTCTCCAGAATCCCTGACTCCACCTTTAGTATATACTAATGATTAACTAAATGAATGAACAAACACACTAGTGCAGTGAATTAAGGCCCCACCCTCCCACCCTTATTACTTTCTCTGTGTTTTCTTTTAAATGTATTTGGGCCGACCAACAGCCTTCACACGGACATGAAAAGAGTAAGGCGGCTATGAAAGCAAGAAGAAGAAACTGCAAAATAATCAAAACATGAGCAGGCGCCGCAAACACAAAATAACATTAAAAAAAGAAATGAATTGATGAATAAACCAATCGCATTCCTAGTAGGCGGGAGTCCTTGACAGAGCCTTTTTCAAGTAGAACAACCTTGGCGTAGCCCGGGCCATGTCTATAATGAGGGGGTTGACTTTGATTATGTTTTAAACTTCTGAGTAGATCTTTCCCCTTGCTTTGTAGGATTATGAAAACTACGGGTCAGTTTTTAGCCATTATTTTTCTCGTCTGTGTGTCGCTACGTTTGAGCAGCAGTAGTGTACTAGCCGCCACTACCTCCGCAGTTTTCAGAACTCGAAAAAAATTATTCATAACCCAATTAGGCCTATAGCAGTGTGTGTGTGTGTGTGTGTGTGTGTGTGTGTGTGTGTGTGTGTGTGTGTGTGTGTGTGTGTGTGTGTCTGTGTGTGTGTGTGGCTTCAAGCAAGTATAATTGGACGGCAATTATTGAATCGAATTTTTCTTTTTGCCAGACCTTGCTGCGAGGAAAGGTCTTGGTTTTTTTTTCGTGGGGGGGGGCGCTACAAACTTTCTATCACTGCTCTCGAAATGTAAGCGGGGAGTCCACACACACACACACACACACACACACACACACACACACACACACACACACACACACACAATGCTAATCTAATGGCAATTATATTTTCTTTGTAACAGAAAAATAGTGGACTAGACGACGATAAATAAAATGATTTGATAACACAAAAGGCATACATGGGTCTATTTCATTACACTCTGACAAATCCGTGAACAAATGGGGTGTGTGTGTGTGTGTTTTTTTTGGGAAGGCACAGCATGGCACCAACAACACATTTGGAGGTTGTTGGAAGTCTAATTAGGGGGCAGCCTGCCTGTGCTAATATGCAAGTGAAATGGTAACTGAACTGTAAGCTAAAGTATGTTGTCCACACTTCGCCGAGATCTGTGTATATAATTCTTCATATAAATCTTGGCGTGCTGATTAGCGGGTGAAGTTGTGTGTACATACAAAAAAAGTGTCAGTTTCTTGAGCTGTTGATTAATGAAGGGTATGTGGTATGTATCCTTACATAGATTTTGACACATGAACGGAGAAGTGACGCAACATGTGGAAAGATCAGAGTATGCCAAGTAGGAGTGTGGCAATAAGCACTGGTCTGTGTCCATCTGAGAGTGAGTGTGTGTGTGTGTGTGTGTGTGTGTGTGTGTGTGTGTGTGTGTGTGTGTGTGTGTGTGTGTGTGTGCGTGTGTGTGTGTGTGTGTGTGCGTGTGTGTGTGTTTGTGCGTGCGTGTGTGTGTGCACGCTTAAAAAAAACTGAAGGATAATTGCCATGTACTGAATCACAAATTGGGGTCTTCATAGCAACGGGCCAGCCTTTCCATTACGTGTCGTATCGACCGTGTTAATTGGCCGGAATACAGGAAGTAGACAGGAAGTAGACAGGGCCAGTGGAACAGTGTATCAAGATTACATCAATCTCTTCATTTAAACAGGGAAAACTTAAATTGTTGATAGTGTGGTAGCCGATTTGTTCCCCATGGCTTGACCAAGACAACACATAAGGGACTTCAGACTGGACTCTTTATATCAGTATTCCAAGTTTATTACAGGAGTTTCCATCAGACAATATGGAGGATTTCAGAGTGAGCCGCGTGGCACCTACCCGATTAGTTACAGAACAGTGTCTTATATTCTCATGTGTGGGGGGGGTATCAAGTGTATTATATCTACAAATAGACAGATACTAGTCCTTCTAGGGGGTGCTCTCATTCTCCCCCAGTGACCCCAACCTTTAGACATACACGGTCAGCAAACTCTTGATATTAGACTATTCAATTCACCACA
>NW_027648454.1:0-5000 GCF_949987685.1 Ammodytes marinus
AGACTAGAGACTAGAGGATAGAGACTAGAGACTAGAGACTAGAGACTAGAGACTAGAGACTAGAGACTAGAGGATAGAGACTAGAGACTAGAGACTAGAGACTAGAGACTAGAGGATAGAGACTAGAGACTAGAGGATAGAGACTAGAGACTAGAGGATAGAGACTAGAGACTAGAGACTAGAGACTAGAGACTAGAGGATAGAGACTAGAGACTAGAGACTAGAGACTAGAGACTAGAGGATAGAGACTAGAGACTAGAGACTAGAGACTAGAGACTAGAGACTAGAGACTAGAGGATAGAGACTAGAGACTAGAGACTAGAGACTAGAGACTAGAGGATAGAGACTAGAGACTAGAGGATAGAGACTAGAGGATAGAGACTAGAGGATAGAGACTAGAGACTAGAGACTAGAGACTAGAGGATAGAGACTAGAGGATAGAGACTAGAGATAGAGACTAGAGGATAGAGACTAGAGACTAGAGACTAGAGACTAGAGACTAGAGACTAGAGGATAGAGACTAGAGACTAGAGGATAGAGACTAGAGGATAGAGACTAGAGGATAGAGACTAGAGGATAGAGACTAGAGGATAGAGACTAGAGACTAGAGACTAGAGGATAGAGACTAGAGGACTAGAGGATAGAGACTAGAGGATAGAGACTAGAGGATAGAGACTAGAGATAGAGACTAGAGACTAGAGACTAGAGACTAGAGACTAGAGGATAGAGACTAGAGGATAGAGACTAGAGGATAGAGACTAGAGACTAGAGACTAGAGACTAGAGACTAGAGGATAGAGACTAGAGGATAGAGACTAGAGGATAGAGACTAGAGGATAGAGACTAGAGACTAGAGACTAGAGGATAGAGACTAGAGGATAGAGACTAGAGACTAGAGACTAGAGACTAGAGACTAGAGGATAGAGACTAGAGGATAGAGACTAGAGGATAGAGACTAGAGACTAGAGGATAGAGACTAGAGGATAGAGACTAGAGGATAGAGGATAGAGACTAGAGGATAGAGACTAGAGACTAGAGACTAGAGACTAGAGACTAGAGACTAGAGACTAGAGACTAGAGACTAGAGGATAGAGACTAGAGACTAGAGGATAGAGACTAGAGACTAGAGACTAGAGGATAGAGACTAGAGACTAGAGACTAGAGACTAGAGACTAGAGACTAGAGACTAGAGACTAGAGGATAGAGACTAGAGACTAGAGGATAGAGACTAGAGGATAGAGACTAGAGGATAGAGACTAGAGGATAGAGACTAGAGGATAGAGACTAGAGGATAGAGACTAGAGGATAGAGACTAGAGGATAGAGACTAGAGACTAGAGACTAGAGACTAGAGACTAGAGACTAGAGACTAGAGACTAGAGGATAGAGACTAGAGGATAGAGACTAGAGGATAGAGACTAGAGGATAGAGACTAGAGGATAGAGACTAGAGACTAGAGACTAGAGACTAGAGACTAGAGACTAGAGACTAGAGACTAGAGACTAGAGGATAGAGACTAGAGACTAGAGACTAGAGACTAGAGACTAGAGACTAGAGGATAGAGGATAGAGACTAGAGACTAGAGACTAGAGACTAGAGACTAGAGGATAGAGGATAGAGACTAGAGACTAGAGACTAGAGACTAGAGACTAGAGACTAGAGGATAGAGGATAGAGACTAGAGGATAGAGGATAGAGACTAGAGGATAGAGACTAGAGACTAGAGACTAGAGACTAGAGACTAGAGACTAGAGACTAGAGGATAGAGGATAGAGACTAGAGACTAGAGACTAGAGACTAGAGACTAGAGACTAGAGACTAGAGACTAGAGACTAGAGACTAGAGGATAGAGACTAGAGACTAGAGACTAGAGGATAGAGGATAGAGACTAGAGGATAGAGACTAGAGACTAGAGACTAGAGACTAGAGACTAGAGACTAGAGACTAGAGGATAGAGACTAGAGACTAGAGACTAGAGGATAGAGACTAGAGACTAGAGGATAGAGACTAGAGGATAGAGACTAGAGGATAGAGACTAGAGACTAGAGGATAGAGACTAGAGACTAGAGACTAGAGGATAGAGACTAGAGGATAGAGACTAGAGGATAGAGACTAGAGGATAGAGACTAGAGACTAGAGACTAGAGGATAGAGACTAGAGGATAGAGACTAGAGACTAGAGACTAGAGACTAGAGACTAGAGGATAGAGACTAGAGACTAGAGACTAGAGGATAGAGACTAGAGGATAGAGACTAGAGGATAGAGACTAGAGGATAGAGACTAGAGGATAGAGACTAGAGACTAGAGGATAGAGACTAGAGGATAGAGACTAGAGACTAGAGACTAGAGACTAGAGACTAGAGGATAGAGACTAGAGACTAGAGGATAGAGACTAGAGACTAGAGACTAGAGACTAGAGACTAGAGACTAGAGACTAGAGACTAGAGACTAGAGACTAGAGGATAGAGACTAGAGGATAGAGACTAGAGGATAGAGACTAGAGGATAGAGACTAGAGACTAGAGACTAGAGGATAGAGACTAGAGGATAGAGACTAGAGACTAGAGACTAGAGACTAGAGGATAGAGACTAGAGGATAGAGACTAGAGGATAGAGACTAGAGGATAGAGACTAGAGACTAGAGGATAGAGACTAGAGGATAGAGACTAGAGGATAGAGACTAGAGGATAGAGACTAGAGACTAGAGACTAGAGGATAGAGACTAGAGGATAGAGACTAGAGGATAGAGACTAGAGACTAGAGACTAGAGACTAGAGGATAGAGACTAGAGGATAGAGACTAGAGGATAGAGACTAGAGGATAGAGACTAGAGACTAGAGGATAGAGACTAGAGGATAGAGACTAGAGGATAGAGACTAGAGGATAGAGACTAGAGACTAGAGACTAGAGGATAGAGACTAGAGACTAGAGACTAGAGACTAGAGGATAGAGACTAGAGGATAGAGACTAGAGGATAGAGACTAGAGACTAGAGGATAGAGACTAGAGACTAGAGACTAGAGACTAGAGGATAGAGACTAGAGGATAGAGACTAGAGGATAGAGACTAGAGGATAGAGACTAGAGGATAGAGACTAGAGACTAGAGACTAGAGACTAGAGACTAGAGGATAGAGACTAGAGACTAGAGACTAGAGGATAGAGACTAGAGACTAGAGGATAGAGACTAGAGGATAGAGACTAGAGACTAGAGGATAGAGACTAGAGGATAGAGACTAGAGACTAGAGACTAGAGACTAGAGACTAGAGGATAGAGACTAGAGGATAGAGACTAGAGACTAGAGGATAGAGACTAGAGGATAGAGACTAGAGACTAGAGGATAGAGACTAGAGGATAGAGACTAGAGACTAGAGACTAGAGACTAGAGGATAGAGACTAGAGACTAGAGACTAGAGACTAGAGACTAGAGACTAGAGGATAGAGACTAGAGGATAGAGACTAGAGGATAGAGACTAGAGACTAGAGGATAGAGACTAGAGACTAGAGACTAGAGGATAGAGACTAGAGACTAGAGGATAGAGACTAGAGGATAGAGACTAGAGACTAGAGGATAGAGACTAGAGGATAGAGACTAGAGACTAGAGACTAGAGACTAGAGGATAGAGACTAGAGGATAGAGACTAGAGACTAGAGGATAGAGACTAGAGGATAGAGACTAGAGACTAGAGACTAGAGGATAGAGACTAGAGACTAGAGGATAGAGACTAGAGACTAGAGGATAGAGACTAGAGGATAGAGACTAGAGACTAGAGACTAGAGGATAGAGACTAGAGACTAGAGGATAGAGACTAGAGACTAGAGACTAGAGGATAGAGACTAGAGGATAGAGACTAGAGACTAGAGACTAGAGGATAGAGACTAGAGGATAGAGACTAGAGGATAGAGACTAGAGGATAGAGACTAGAGACTAGAGACTAGAGACTAGAGACTAGAGGATAGAGACTAGAGGATAGAGACTAGAGGATAGAGACTAGAGACTAGAGACTAGAGGATAGAGACTAGAGGATAGAGACTAGAGGATAGAGACTAGAGGATAGAGACTAGAGACTAGAGGATAGAGACTAGAGACTAGAGACTAGAGGATAGAGACTAGAGACTAGAGACTAGAGACTAGAGACTAGAGACTAGAGACTAGAGGATAGAGACTAGAGGATAGAGACTAGAGGATAGAGACTAGAGACTAGAGACTAGAGACTAGAGGATAGAGGATAGAGACTAGAGACTAGAGACTAGAGGATAGAGACTAGAGGATAGAGACTAGAGACTAGAGACTAGAGACTAGAGACTAGAGACTAGAGACTAGAGACTAGAGACTAGAGACTAGAGACTAGAGGATAGAGACTAGAGACTAGAGACTAGAGGATAGAGACTAGAGACTAGAGGATAGAGACTAGAGACTAGAGGATAGAGACTAGAGACTAGAGGATAGAGACTAGAGACTAGAGGATAGAGACTAGAGGATAGAGACTAGAGGATAGAGACTAGAGACTAGAGACTAGAGGATAGAGACTAGAGGATAGAGACTAGAGGATAGAGACTAGAGGATAGAGACTAGAGGATAGAGACTAGAGACTAGAGGATAGAGACTAGAGACTAGAGGATAGAGACTAGAGACTAGAGGATAGAGACTAGAGGATAGAGACTAGAGACTAGAGACTAGAGGATAGAGACTAGAGACTAGAGGATAGAGACTAGAGACTAGAGACTAGAGACTAGAGACTAGAGGATAGAGACTAGAGACTAGAGGATAGAGACTAGAGGATAGAGACTAGAGACTAGAGGATAGAGACTAGAGGATAGAGACTAGAGACTAGAGACTAGAGGATAGAGACTAGAGACTAGAGGATAGAGACTAGAGACTAGAGACTAGAGGATAGAGACTAGAGACTAGAGGATAGAGACTAGAGGATAGAGACTAGAGGATAGAGACTAGAGACTAGAGACTAGAGACTAGAGGATAGAGACTAGAGACTAGAGGATAGAGA
>NW_027648453.1:5000-12500 GCF_949987685.1 Ammodytes marinus
GTATGGACCTCAGGTAGGTGTGTGTGCTGTGCATTTATACAAAGTCCTCTTTAGAGGGATTTTGAACCTCTGCATGAAAAACTACACATGGAACAGAGTGAATGAAAACAGTGCCACTTGAAAACCACTAGCCTTTTGCTCATAATGTCTAGGTCATGGGGATACACACACACACACACACACACACACACACACACACACACACACACACACACACACACACACACACACACACACACACACACACACACACACACACACACAGTCTCTCTCATACACACAACTTTATTTAGCCAATGATGTCCCTGTTACACTGTTCTTGGCCCGTTCACTGTTCACTGTTCACTTCTGGATAATAACAAAAAGAGTGGAAAATGTGCATGGACTGCAGGTGAGGTTCTTTTCCTAACACAAAAATTCAATTTATGATTAGTACTGATGTTGGTTTAAAATTCAAGCCTAAAAAAGTTGGAAAAATATCGATGTATAATATTTTTTATAGCTACCTTTTTCAAAAGTCCATTTTACGTACCTTAGCGGTATGAGTGTCAGTTTATTACACTGTACAAAAAATAATAATGCCTAAATATCTGTGTTGCTGCTCAGCATTGACATATCCCAGGCCTAATAATGCAATACAAAAAAAATTAGTTTGCATGTAGTATATTGAAAATAATAAACATTTTCAGTTTTTTCCTCCAAAATACGATGTCATCATGACCAAAACCTGGCAATTAAAGGGTTAACATCTTTTAAAATTCATGACTATGTTATATTAATAGTTAGGGCAGATGTAGGAGAAAAAAATTGGCAAAAAAAAGTTAAAAAAAAGATTGTATAACATTTTTTATAGCTACCTCAATGAAATGTCCATTTTACGGACCTTAGCGGTACGAGTGTGAGTATTTGACACTGCACAAAAAATAATAATGCCTGAAAATCAGTTTTGCTGCTCATCATTGACACATCACAGGCCTAATAATTCAACACAAAAAAAATTAGTTTGCATGTAGTATATTGAAAATATTTCAGTTTTTCAGTTTTTTTCATCTAAAATACGATGGCATCATGACCAAAACCTGGCATTTAAAGGGTTAACATCTTTTAAAATTCATGAATATTTTATATTAATAGTTAGGGCAGATGTGGGGGAAAAGAATTGGCAAAAAAAAAGTAGAAAAAAAATAATGTATAATATTTTTTATAGCTACCTCAAGGAAATGTCCATTTTACGGACCTTAGCGGTACGAGTGTGAGTATTTGACACTGCACAAAAAATAATAATGCCTGAAAATCAGTTTTGCTGCTCATCATTGACACATCACAGGCCTAATAATTAAACACAAAAAAAATTAGTTTGCATGTAGTATATTGAAAATATTTCAGTTTTTCAGTTTTTTTCATCTAAAATACGATGGCATCATGACCAAAACCTGGCATTTAAAGGGTTAACATCTTTTAAAATTCATGAATATTTTATATTAATAGTTAGGGCAGATGTGGGCGAAAAGAATTGGCAAAAAAAAAGTAGAAAAAAATTAATGTATAATATTTTTTTTAGCTACCTCAAGGAAATGTCCATTTTACGGACCTTAGCGGTACGAGTGTGAGTATTTGACACTGCACAAAAAATAATAATGCCTGAAAATCAGTTTTGCTGCTCATCATTGACACATCACAGGCCTAATAATTCAACACAAAAAAAATTAGTTTGCATGTAGTAGGGGAAGGTGGGGTGATTTGTGCAACTTTTTACTCAAAGTGATTTTAAAGTGAGGCCTTGACAGTTATGTCTCCAACTCAAATATGTACATATATTTCAGGATGTTGTGCATCCCTGGCAATAAAAACTTTGGATCTGGAATAAACTGTTTAAGAAATATAGCTTTCGGAAAAAAAGTTGTCTTGTCGCACAAATCACCCCACGTAGTGGGGTGATTTGTGCGTCATTGTGTCACAATGACAAAGTCACCATCATCATCTTTCTGGCCATCTGAACTCTCATCAGTGGTGTCGTTAAGTGGAATTGAGATGTCACTCTCTCCTGAGCTACTGTAGACTATCACTTTCTTTTGGTGACCAGCGTATACAGCCATGCCACTGGCACAACTCTCAGAAATGTACTTTGCACTAGTTGCTCCGTGCTTGTGGAACCAACTGCCACCTGACAAATGTGATTCCCCCTACATTTCTGCCTTTAAATCAAGGCTCAAAACCCATATGTACACCCTGGTGTTTCCTCCCCATTAACCTCTGCACTACTTACTTACCTCTGCACTACTATCTGTGTTTATGTGGATGTATGGGCTTTACGTCTTTTATTTTGGTTATTGTTATTTTACCTTCATTGTTTACCTACTGAATGCACTATGTACAGCACTTTGGACAGTGCAAACTGTCATAAATGTGCTTTTATAAATACATTTTACTTACTTACTTACTTATAACTCACCCAGGCCCTTGCGCACAAATCACCCCATCCCCAGAATTTTGGATAATAGGCATGATGCAGCAATTTAGGGTTGACATTGTGCTAACTATATAGACTCAAAGTGTAGCATACCAAAGCACTAAAACATGTGTCAAATGTTTTCAAACGTGTCTATAATTGTTCAGACACAATAATCAAAAAACCTTGATCATGGAAATTTTACTTTGAAAGGCAAAACACAGTTTTTTGAGCTTAAATGTGCTTATATCTTATTCCTTGTGTCTCCCTTCTTTACAGGATGAGTCAAATGGATGGCTCTTCTTAAATATGTGGTCACATTTCCAATTTCTTCCACGGTTTTCTAGAAACAAGGGGTTTTGCAACTTCCAAAATGCACAAATCACCCCACCTTCCCCTATATTGAAAATATTTCAGTTTTTCAGTTTTTTTCATCTAAAATACGATGGCATCATGACCAAAACCTGGCATTTAAAGGGTTAACATCTTTTAAAATTCATGACTATTTTATATTAATAGTTAGGGCAGATGTGAGGGAAAATAATTGGCAAAAAAAAAGTAGAAAAAAAATAATGTATAATATTTTTTATAGCTACCTCAATGAAATGTCCATTTTACGGACCTTAGCGGTACAAGTGTGCCTAATATTATAACGGGCCCTAAGGGTTAAACTGATAAACGTTATTGTTTTTTTGTCAATATACACAAATATAACATTTTAATATAGAGACAGTGTGGAACGCGTCATAATCGGAGGCCACGCCCATCGTGGGGGAAAACAATACACAGCGCTCCATCCACTTTGTATTGAATGACACCCGTATTCTGCAAACAAACTTAATAAAAACGTAATACGACATGCCTTTCACAAATACACGTTACTTTCTTTAAAGCCACGACTCTTGTCTGTCTATACGAGCTGTTTTGGTGAAAAAGTCAGGGTTCGACATAACGTATAGCCCGATGGCCCGGGGCCAGTAAAATCATATGCAGGGCAAGTTGATTGGCCAGTCACTGTCCCGCCCGGGCCAGTGACTGGCCAATCACAGTTCAGTATCTTTTTGTAGACTACATCATGGTTCATTGAAATGCGCGTTCAGAGTCGTAATGAAAGCAGTGTTTATTTAAGACTCAATATAATAAACCTAATATAAAATATATTTTTTAATGAAAGGCCAGTGGACAACCGATGCGTGGGCGTTTTGACAGGCGGAGCAACAAGGGGTTGCACTCTCGCTCCGTTGGCAGAGCTGCCTACCGTCCGCCTGCGAGTCTACAAATCAATCGACTTACTCTGCCCCCTTTCTTTCTTCCCACAGCAGAGGTTGAGGTGCAGAAAATGATAACTGCGCTTTTCCTTTATCTGCCGCCGTAATGTTACAGTAGGCTATTTGCATCCAAGCCCCAATGGTACAAATGAGAGGCGTTATTTAAACGCTGTGAATGCGTCTCCGGTGATTGTGTCGGTTGTAGACAGAAACGAACGGAGGGACTCCGCTCACTGTACAGTTCCTATAGTCGCGCAGTTTGGCACTGTGTTTTCAGGCTCGAGACATTCAATCAGATCGCGGAAGTCTTTCCCATTGAAATCGCTAACGGGGAGAATATCCCCGGTTATTATTTTAGCCACAAACCACAGTTCATCTGCGCGGCGGCTCACTCGCTGCTGAGATCACACGGTGAAACGCTGCTGTGATCGGACGAAGGCATTGTGTGTTTCTAAGGTGATTTAACGTCATAGTCTTAGACGAGCGTTTAACTTGTGCTGCATATTTTGCACTGCATTGTTTTTTATCAATAGTTTGAAAAAATGGTCCCACACCGGACTCTTATATGTGAAGGTGACACTTCATGGAGAAGTGACTACTCCTGCAGCGCGCTCACGACCAGACGTGAACTCACATACACGGTGAAATCTCCCATTAAAAAAACGGCATAACCCACTGATTTTCGGATTTCTATTCTATTTTTAAAGTCAACTTGAGCGCAAGTGGAAAACCGGTCATTCGGTCGACACATTCACATCCCTAATGCATATAGAGAAAGTAATAAAAACAGCCTACCACAACACAAAGAATGATCAGACCTTCATCTCTTATTTTTTTTTATGTTTGAACATGACTTCTGCAGGTGAACTATTCATTAAACTGCCCAAATTCAAGAATAAAAACAACCATCAAACTACTGGACTTTAAAATACTGGCCGACTCTTTCAACATACTTTCAGTTGTAGGCTTCTAATTCAATATGTTTGCCTGGTTTTATATTATGTGTATGAGCAATATCAACATTTCATATAATTAACTAAAAGAAAAATAACCAAATCTAAAGGGAATATCTATACTGTTACAGTATAGATATTCCCTTTAGATCTGGTTATCTTTCTTTATTTTTCTGATACAGGTATTATAATTATTGACACTAAATTATGAAGAAAAAAAAAGTGTGTGCAGGGCCAGTGAAAATATACAAGGGGCCAGTAAAACTCGGATCCACTGGCCTGGCGGGCCAGTAGGAAAAAAAAGTTATGTTGAACCCTGAAAAGTATTGAGTAATTTTCAATATCGAGACAAAACTCTTAACTAATGTATGCTGTATGCTAGGCTAATGTTAGCCTTCTGCTGTAGGCTAACCCTCCCGGACGGGAAAAAACACCTCAATATTGAAAATTACTCAATCATTTTTCACAAAAACAGCTCGTATGGACAGACAAGAGTCGTGGCTTTAAAGAAAGTTACGTTTTTTTCTTAAATGGATGTTTGATTAAGTTTTAATTAAGTGTGTTTGCAGAAGACAGGTCTCCTTCAATACAAAGTGAATGGAGCGCTGTTCAATGTTTTCCCCCACGATGGGCGTGGCCTATTTCATGCACTGTCTCTATTGCAACACGTTGGGGACAGGGTCCATTTACCCTTGTTTGACATCACCATTTCTTTAAACAACACTGAGTAAGTGTTTGGGAACCGACGACATTAATTGTTGACATTTTAAAAGCAAAATTATTTCCCATTCTTGCTTGAAATACGACTTCTGATGTATTTGTACTGTTATTTATTGAATAGATACAATTATATGTTATTAAAAATATTATACTTTTATTTACTTATGTGTATTTCTGTCTCTCTCTCTCTGCCTCTGTGTGTGTGTGTCTCTGTCTGTGTGTGTGTGTGTGTGTGTGTGTGTGTGTGTGTGTGTGTCTCTCTGTCTGTGTGTGTGTCTGTCTGTCTGTCTGTCTCTGTGTGTCTGTCTCTGTCTGTCTGTCTGTCTGTGTGTGTCTGTGTGTGTGTGTCTCTGTCTGTCTGTCTGCCTCTGTGTGTGTGTGTCTGTCTGTCTGTCTTTCTGTCTCTGTGTGTGTATGAACGTGTCTGTCTGTCTGTCTGTCTGTCTGTCTGTCTGTCTGTCTGTCTGTCTGTGTGTGTAGCTGTGTGTTTGTGTGGAGGTTGGATTCTCAGATGACAAGCACAATGCGAAAGAGGCGTGGCCTAAAACTCCCCACTGCACCTTTAACCAGCATCGCCAAGCAACCAAATATCAGGTCAGTAAACCTTATGCAGTATGCTACAAAAGGGACATACTTAAACTTGTTTATTTCATCCTAACATGGCTCCTTGAACTTGCCTCTTGCTTTTATATCCGTCTCATCGCTGGTTGTTTTCACTGGGAGGCTCAGTGACTGATTCTGACCCACAATCCAGTGTGCACCAGAAGTGACGTCACATCGACGAAGCCTCCATATGAAAACAAACAGGGATGAGACGGATATAAAAGCAAGAGGCAAGATCAAGGAGCAATGTTATGATGAAATAAGAGAGTAAAAGTTTGTCCCAATAGTATGCCTGCTGCATCCTAACTAGATTCTTATTGTGGTCAGATGTAGTATGTAGAATAGAAAAAATAGGTTGCGTTCCGAATCGCATACTTTCTACTATATAGTATGTAGAAAAAAGATTTAGGATGTCCCGATTCTTGGGGCCAGATTTAGGATGGTTAGAAGTACCCGGATGTCCTACTTCATGCGGCCAAGATTGTTAGTGTTGAAAAGTGCATCCTATTTGGGCGATTCTGACCCACAATCCAGTGCGCACGTGAAGTGACGTCACATCGACGAAGCCTCCATATGAAAACAAACGGGGATGCGACGGATATAAAGGCAATAGGCATATAGAGGCAAGATCAAGGCGCCATGTTATGATGAAATAAATAAGTTAAAGTATGTCCCAAGTGTATGCCTACTGCATACTAACTAGATTCTTATTGTGGTCAGATGTAGTATGTAGAATAGAGAAAATTGTTAATAGCGGGGAGTATGGGGACTGGAACACAGGGAATGTGTCTCATATTGATGATGTCATTGTTTCAGGAGAGAAACCTTCATCACTCTCCCCGTTTCATCTCTTCATCATCTGGAGGAAGAGGAGGAGAGCCGGACCCCCGACAGACTAGACACCACACACGGTGAGAGGGGGTTAAAGCTACAATGTGTAACTCTTTATCAGGCTGCTGGTCAGAACGCTTTATGGACATGAGCAAAAAAATTACAATTACAAAAGTTTTGCAGAATCAATTCAAGTTAGTTTTTTGACAACAAGCAAGTATAACTACAGCTGTGTGTATTGACTCATGGTTCCTATTAATTGTATTATTCACTGTATCTCTTTCACTGCATTTATTGTATTTAGTATCTTTGATTGTATTTTAAAGCCTGACCCAGGGACAAAGACTGCAAATTAGCTGAAGCTAGACGTCTTATATGCATCACATTTTCCCATTTTTTTGTGGCAATGTTGTATGTATTGTCCCTGTCAAATAAACATTTTATTATATTATTATTATTATTATTATTTTCAAGAATCACTAACTACACCTTTAACTCATTACACACATTGTTGTAACAGCATGTTTATGTGTCTGTTTCAGATGTGGAGCCGCTTCAGACGAACGGGAAACTTCCAAACTGGTTCAGGAAACTGGTCAGTTACTGATGACAGATCATCAATAAGTTTGGAAAACGGTTTTCTTACTGTCTCTCTCTCTCTCTCTCTCTCTGTCTC
>NW_027648452.1:10000-17500 GCF_949987685.1 Ammodytes marinus
ACAGCTGCCCTGGGGCAGACTGACGGAAGCGTGGCTGCCATTCAGCGCCTACGGCCCCTCCGACCACCACCTCAAACATAGAGCAGTCATAAATTCACACCAGGCAAGGTGGGTGAAGTGTCTTGCCCAAGGACACAACAACCATGACACCGGTGGCCGGGCGGGGATCGAACCGCCAACCCTTGGATCATCGGCCGACCCGCTCTACCACCTGAGCCACAGTCGCCTCCCAAATAAATGGAATATAATATTCATCAATGTGTTTTAATTAGTGTATAATCACTTGGAAATAAGGTGTTTCTTGTATCATCTTAGAATGAGCCTTTTATATCTACATAGGAGCGGGGCGCTGAGGCCGCCATGTTGCACCGCCATGTTTCTAGAGTAGCACAGAACGGACAAACTTAACGGCCTTACACGTTTTTATATACAGTGGGCGTCCTGGGGAAATGCACCTGTTGGAAGACCAAGAAGAAGAAGAAGTACTATAGAATAAATAACTGGGGGCGCCTTTAGCTCAGTTGGTAGGGCGTCCCCCTCCCGGGCAGCAGACCCGGGTTTGATTCCCACCCGCGGTCGATCTCTGCATGTCACTCCCCTCTCTGCCCCATTTCACCTCTGTCTCTCTGCACTATCAAATAAAGCATAAAAATGCCCAAAAAATATCTTAAAAAAAAAAAAAAAAAGAATAAATAACTAAATACATCTTCACCTCATCACTTGATATTGTGGAAAGACTTGAGGCAGTGGTGGATGATGCCATCTTTAAGTAACTATAGCTTCTTGTCCTTGAAGGCCACCGTAGCTTCTGTAAATTCTCCCAAAGCAAAGGGGTTAGCAAGGGAGCGTTAACATCTATAATCTCCCCACTAGATGATGCGAAAATACCCCTTAAACTACACACTGTATCTTTAAGAGGTTTGGTTTACTCTTTAGTAACTTCTTGTACTTGAAGGCCACCGTAGCTCCATTCACTCTGATCACAAAGAGATCAAGGGAATTAACCCTAGTGTCCAATCAGTGTAATTCTTAACTTAACCTCTGACCCCTTCACTGACTGGTCATTGACTGTTTGGCTTAAAGGTGCAGTGTGTAATATGAAATCATCAAGTAAGTTCTACAAAATTCTAGAATGCAACGCTCCCTGGGTAACCCCAACCCTTTAGAACAGGGGTGTCAAACTCATTTTCACAAAGGGCCAAATTACGACTTGATAATCACACAAAGGGCCAGACATGTCGCTTACTGACATGCCTTCTTTTTAATCCAAAACTCAAACAACATCTAGGTATATAACCTGCGTACATACGAGGCATAGGCTAGATTTTGTTTACATATTTTGGGGGACAAATTATATGTGGGGGGTATGGGGGTGCTCCCACAGAAATGTTTGTGCGTCAAACACTTAATTTCCTGTATTCTGGTGGATTTTTCTGTGTTGGTTTTCTGTGACTTTTCTGCGTCAATTTATTGTGGAACTGTCTTTATTTTTCTAAAGGAAAAGACAACATTCAGGTTCCTGGTGAAACAAATATAAAGGACTATAATGCAGTAAGGCTCTCAGGCATCCTGGATTGAGCCACAATATGTTTTCTCTTGGATTTTTCAAAACTTTCTGCACATTCAAAACATATCACGTTTTTAAATTTTATTTTTTTATAGGAATCATGACCCAGCACCAGTGTTAACTATTTATGACACTTTACATTGGTAATGAAATGCAAAGCCACCATTGGAAACAAAAGGGGTGGGCTATCAGCGGGTATCTAACGTTAGTTAGTGAGCTATATTGTAACTTCAGGCAAAAGTTAGAAACCAGATAATGTTAGCATTCATCCTTAGACAGTTGACACAATCAATCATCATATTAGCATGCTATTTAGCCCCATAGATTGGCCTATTTACAGCCATTAGAAAACTGACATCTTTTCTTCAATGCAAATTCATCAATTCATGGCTTAAAATCCTGAGCTGTGGAACTTTCAGCAGACATTCCTAGTGGTAAGCTATGCGAGTGTCCTAACGGTTGGGAGCGTGTGCGACGTGCCAATATGGCACAGGCTCCACATGAGAAAAAAAAAAAAAAAAAAAATCATGATTTTTTTTTTTTTTTTTGCGGGCCAAATTTAATGGAATTGCCGAATTTGTTCGCGGGCCAGATTAAATATTGAAACGGGCCAGATTTGGCCCGCGGGCCAGAGTTTGACACCCCTGCTTTAGAATAATAACAGAAGCTACAGTGGCCTTCAAGGACAAGAACAATTCTACATTTTAAACAATGAACCTGATGACATTCCAACTATGACACTTCCAAAATGGCGGTGACAAGGCCTTGGTCCAAAGTCTGGAGAAATATGGACATATATGAGACCTTGTCTAAGGGAAAACAAATAATTAAAAACTTTTTTTTTCAGCTAGTAAGCACTAAATTAAATGTACTTATGGATATTATAATTACTTTCCACAAAATCTGCTAGGAAATAAAACCCAAAATTCTACACACTGCAGCTTTAAGAAAAGTTATGGGACAGCAAAATACAGAGGATAGTCTTAATACTGGCTGACACGCATTGGAAACTTCTCCATCTAGCACCTATGGCACATTTAAAAAGTTATAAATATAAATGTTTAAGCTTTTTTTTGGGAGAGCGTCGTATCGCAGTCTGATCATCAAACGGATTTATTTAGTTTAGTGCGAGGCATTTTGAACTTTGTGAGGAAAAAGTTTCTATTTGAAGTAAGAAGGACATATTAAAAAAAAAATATATATACAGAGAGATAGAGAGAGAGAGGGAGAGATAGATAGATAGAGAGAGAGAGATAGATAGATAGATATATAGATAGATAGATAGATAGATAGATAGATAGATAGATAGATAGATAGATAGATAGATAGATAGATAGATAGATAGATAGATAGATAGAGAGAGATAGATATATATATAGAGAGAGAGAGAGAGAGAGAGAGAGAGAGAGAGAGAGAGTGTGTGTGTGAGTGTGTGTGTGTGTAACTGCACTTATTAAAACATATATAAAAAATAAAATTGCACTGTGTATCTATATCAGCAGTCGACACTACAAGTTGACTAAGGGCCAACTGGAGGCAAATTATGATGTTTTTGGAATATTTTTTTACTTGAGGGGGTATAACGGCCACACACACACACACACACACACACACACACACACACACACACACACACATTGACAGACACACACACACACACACACACACACACACACACACACACACACACACACACGGAATTCCCAAGAAATTAGCCCAAATATACCCAAAAAAACATGTTCTTCAATGCTTCCTGGCTGCCTTGCCTCTTGCCCGTGGCCCTCAGTCCCAGGCCTGTTGGTTATTAATGAAGATGTTCATATTTAAAAAAAAACATTTCCCAAATATCCAGTCTCATTTTGCATTTTACTTTCTGCCAAAAACAGGGGGGAAAAAAATTGGATTTGTGTCAGATATGTCAAATTATCTTTCGGGATTAAGACAGAGAGTGAGTGAGTGAGTGAGTGAGTGAGTGAGTGAGTGAGTGAGTGAGTGAGTGAGTGAGTGAGTGAGTGAGTGAGTGAGTCTGTCTGTCTATCTGTTTGTCTGTCTGTCTGTCTATCTGTCTATCTAACTATCTATCTATCTATCTATCTATCTATCTATCTGTCTGTCTGTCTGTCTGTCTGTCTGTCTGTCTGTCTGTCTGTCTGTCTGTCTGTCTGTCTATCTATCTATCTATCTATCTATAGCAGGGGTGTCCAAACTACGGCCCGCGGGCCAACTGCGGCCCGCGGCCCGCTTTTTATTGGCCCGCGGCCGATTTTAAAGATATAATGTAATATGGCCCTTTGAAAAAAAAAAAAAAAAAAAAAAAATTTTTTTTTTTTTGCATTTCTTAGTTAACCCACTAGTGCAGGGGTGTCAAAACTGATTGATTGGCCCGTGGCACATTTTAAAAATATAATGTAATATGGTCCTTTTAATTTTTAAATAATTTAAATGCACTCATTATATTACAGAGAAATATGTCCCATAAAAGAAAAAGAGCACCAAGCCCATCCCAGAGGACCCTGCATAATATTTTATTTTAAATTAATATTATTATGGAAAATCCATGTGTCCTTCTCCAATAGCTTCTAATGCATCTGGCACAGTGTCTCCATTTTTTTTCATACAAAATTCTTCAGCTTTAGCCTCTTAATTTCCCTCTCAAAGTGCACCAGATTCATGTATTTCACTTTAAAAACTTAAAACAAATCTCCCGGGGGGGCATACCCCCGGACTCCCCTTGGAGGGGCGGGATCTCGGCTGGCTACTATATTCACCCAGCTGGACATTGGACGCAAAAGCAGAAAACACTGGGTGTATCAATGGCATTTAACAAGAGGGGGAATGTACAGTATCTCACAAAAGTGAGTACACCCCTAACATTTCTTCAAATATTTCATTATATCTTTCCATGCGACAACACTGAATAAATGACACTTTGATACAATGTCAAGTAGTCAGTGTACAGCTTGTATAACAGTGTAAATTTACTGTCCCCTCAAAATAACTCGATACACAGCCATTAATGTCTAAACTGCTGGCAACAAAAGTGAGTACACCCCTAAGAAAAAATGTCCAAATTGGGCCCAAAGTGTCAATATTTTGTTTTGCCATCATTATTTTCTAGCACTGCCTTAACCCTCTTGGGCATGTAGTTCACTAGAGCTTCACAGGTTGCAACTGGAACCCTCTTCTACCCATTCATGACGACATCAAGGAGCTGGTGGATATTAGAGTCCTTGCGCTCCTCCATCTCCCGTTTGAGGATGCCCCAAAGATGCTCAATAGGGTTTAAGACTGGAGACATGCTTGGCCAGTCCATAACCTTTACCCTCAGCTTCTTTAGCAAGCCAGTGGTCGTTCGGAGGGGTGTTTAGGGTCGTTATCATGTTGCAGTACTGCCCTGCGGCCCAGTTTATGAAGGGAGGGGATCATGCTCTGCTTCAGTATGTCACAGTACATGTTAGAATTCAATGAACTGTAGATCCCCAGTGCTGGCAGCACTCATGCAGCCCCAGACCATGACACTCAAACCACCATGCTTGACTCTAGGCAAGACACACTTGTCTTTGTACTCCTCACCTGGTTGCCGCTCCACACTCTTAACACCATCTGAACCAAATAAATGTATTTTGGTCTCATCAGACCACAGGACATGGTTGCAGTAATCCATGTCCGTAGTCTGTTTGTCTTCAGCAAACTTTTTCTGGGGTTTCTTGTGCATCATCTTTAGAATAGGCTTCCTTCTGGGATGACAGCCATGCAGACCAGTATGATGCAGAGTGTGGCGTATGGTCTGAGCACTGACAGGTTGACCCCCCACCCCTTCAAGCCCTTCAGCAATGCTGGCAGTATTCATAGGCCTATTTTCCAAAGCCAACCTCTGTGTACGACGCTGACCACGTGCACTCAACCTTCGTAAACTGGGCCGCAGGGTGGTATTGCAACATGATAACGACCCCAAACACACCTCCAAGACGACCAGAGGCTTGCTAAAAAAGCTGAGGGTAAAGGTTATGGCCTGGCCAAGCATGTCTCCAGACCTAAACCCTATTGAGCATCTTTGGGGCATCCTCAAACAGAAGGTGGAGGAGCGCAAGGTCTTTAATATCCACCAGCTCTGTGATGCTGTCATAAATGGGTGGAAGAGGGTTCCAGTTGCAACCTGTGAAGCTCTAGTGAACTACATGCCCAAGAGGGTTAAGGCAGTGCTGGAAAATAATGGTGGCCACACAAAATATTTACACTTTGGGCCCAATTTGTAAATTTTTTCTAAGGGGTGTACTCACTTTTGTTGCCAGCAGTTTAGACATGAATGGCTGTGTGTCGAGTTATTTTGAGGGGACAGTAAATTTACACTGTTATACAAGCTGTACACTGACTACTTTACATTGTATCAAAGTGTAATTTATTCAATGTTGTCCCATGGAAAGATATAAAGAAAAATGTGAAGAAATGTGAGGGGTGTACTCACTTTTGTGAGATACTGTATCTGTTTAATGTGCAAGTAAAGTGTTGCCGTGAAGAAGGATTACAATTTACGAAAACACTATGAAACTAAACATCAGAGCAGCTACATGTCCTGATAAATGTATTATTTTTGCAAAGTGGCCCGGCCCTTCGTAGATTTTTCTGTATGTGGCCCTCAGTGAAAAAAGTTTGGACACCCCTGATCTATAGTATCTATATCTATCTACAGTATCTATATATCTATCCATCCATCCATCCATCCATCCATCCATCCATCCATCCATCCATCCATCCATCCATCCATCCATCCATCCATCCATCCATCCATCCATCCATCTATCTATCTATCTATCTATCTATCTATCTATCTATCTATCTATCTATCTATCTATCTATCTATCTATCTATCTATCTATCTATCTATCTATCTATCTATCTATCTATCTATCTATCTATCTATCTATCTATCTATCTATCTATCTATCTATCCATTTTTCCTACACTGCAACAAATCAGTCTCATGCCCATGTTATTTCCAGAAATGTCCAACAAGTAAACAAGCATTATTCAACCAGTACAATTCACGTTATATTCACGGTTGATTTCTTAACCTATTTTTAAGAAGCATTTGTGTGTGTGTGTGTGTGTGTGTGTGTGTGTGTGTGTGTGTGTGTGTGTGTGTGTGTGTGTGTGTGTGTGTGTGTGTGTGTGTGTGTGTGTGTGTGTGTGTGTGTGTGTGTGTGTGTGTGTGTGTGTGTGTACATGGGGGAGGGAGGAACAAAACGGCAAAAAAAGGAGGGTAAAAAAGCAACGCTATTGTCCTCTTTCAATATGCTAATTAACCGGTAATTAATTTTGCTTTTTGTGCTTTCTTTATCTCCGAGCGAATGTGTGCTCTTCGAAAAGATTAGGAAATAGCATTTTAACACACACACACACACACACACTCACACACACTCAGGCAGAAAGAGACACACACACACACACACACACGCAGGAATAGCGTTTTTAATAAAGCCGCGTATAGTATAGCGTTTAGTTTGATCAAAGCCTTATTTCCGTCCGGCAAAAAAAATATAAGCCCTATGTGTTTGTTTATAATAGACAGGCATACACACACACACACACACACACACACACACACACACACACACACACACACACACACACACACACACACACACACACACACACACACACACACACACACACACACACGCACACACACAGGAAAGCAAGCTGGCAGGGAGATGTTGATACATTCACACGACGGCTTTAACAAAGTCTACTGTCCCTATGCAGAACACACACACACACACACACACACACACACACACACACACACACACACACACACACACACACACACACACACACACACACACACACACACACTCACACACACACACACACACACACACACACACTGCGTTATGGCCTTTTGCACACGACACCCAAACACATGCTCTGAT
>NW_027648451.1:0-2500 GCF_949987685.1 Ammodytes marinus
CAATTTGATTGGTGGAGGGCTAGCGAATCAGTGAAGCCCGGAAGTGAGGCGGGTAGCACAAACAGCTAACAACAGCTAGCCATCGTTTTAATGTGTTTGTGTTTGTTTCGTTCAGCGAGTACTCACATGCATCAACCCTTGTTGACTGCTCGACACCATGCTCGACACTCTCTGCTAAAAATGGTGCTCTTATGGTCCATAAATATAAATACGTATTTCTATCTATGGCTGTGTCTTGATTCAGGGGTTGCGGTCTACGTAGGCTGCATTTGAAGACCGATTGCGTCATAGCGGCGCGCAAAGGCTGTCCCGTTTGCAAGGCTCCTTGCAAGGCTCCTCATATGCGGTCGTGAAATGCAGCCTTCGTTTCACGGTTTTGAAGGCTGCATCAGATGTATCCTTCGCGGCCCAACATATCCCATGATTCATTGCGTTTTTTACAGAGATGGCATAAAATAAAATAAAAAATAACAAAACAGCAACGTGTTGCTCCATCTTCTTAACTTTTATCTTCCTTTCTTTTTTTCTTGTACTTTTTTTTCTTTTCGTCTGGTAGGCAACTTCTTTTTCTTTTTTCCTCCGTTGACAGGGCTGTCTCCGTTGGCAGCAATCAGGGTTGCTAGGCAGCACAGGAGTGGCGAGTCGTCACGCAAGGTAACGGCTTGTTACGCAAACCGGAAATGCTCGTAAACGGAGACCTGCGGAGACCGTCTCGTTTAACAAGGCTCGTTGGCCTTAAAATCGGCCTTAAAATCGGCCTTCATAGGCTATAGCCTTCATAGACCGCGAGACCGCGTCCTTCCAAGGAGGCGGTCTCTGTAATGGGATACAGCCTGAGTTTATGGTCTAGAGAGCCGTCCCATCATTTCCGGCTTCCGTATTTTTTTGGGCCGCAATACAGATTAGCGCCGCCTGCTGTTATGGAGACATTACGTCCCGCGCAAGCGCAGAGCGTACGGAAAGTCAGCAGTCGGTTTGGTGTGTTCTTTGCACTTTTTCGGCCGCGACGGGAAGGCTGGAGCTCCCTGAATCGGCAGACTCCATTTTCGGGTAGTCGGACTGGTGTGTCCTGGCCTTAACAGACCCAGGCTCTGCACATGCAAGCTCCAGGTAGTGTCAATGCCGATTCTACCTATCCTATCATAGGGCTATCACAAACTAAACACACACACACACACACACACAGACACACACACACACACACACACACACACACACACACACACACACACACACACACCCATTGCTCTGGGGCCAATTAAAGGCCCTGTGTGCATCCTAAGTGTTTGTGGAGTGTCAGTGTCAGTGAGTTGTTGCCGATAGCGACTGACTCAGCCGCAGTACACCGCTCAGTGCATAACATTACACTGGATTTACTACACACACACACACACACACACACACACACACACACACACACACACACACACACACACACACACACACACTCACTCACTCACTCACGCAGACACACACACACACACAAACACACATTCAACACACACACACACACACTCACTCCCTCACGCAGACACACACACACGCACAAAGACACAAACAGACACACACAAACTTACATGTACACACACAGACACACGCACGCACAAAGACACAAACAGACACACACACACACACACACAAAAGAAAAACACACCAAAAAAAACTCACACACACACACACACACACACACACACACACACACACACACACACACACACACACACACACACACAGACACACACACACACACACACACACACACACACACACACACACACACACACACACACACACACACACACACACACATACACACACACAGACTCAGCCCAAACTGTTTGTGCTTTGGTCCAATAAATCATCTCAGTACACAGCTCAACTGATGCTACTGTAGAGATCAGATATTGATGCTTTAAAGGTGCTCCCAGGAACTTTCAGTGTGTGTTGATTCTAGCGCCCCCCTTTGGACAAAAGTGGTAGTGTAGAGTCTTTCAATTGAAACTACACATTAGGCCACTGTGGGTGAATGGCAATAACTTGTTTGTACGTATTCTCTTAGCTTGTTCTTTCCCCCTCTTTTTTTTAAGATATTTTTTTTGGCATTTTTATCCTTTATTGATAGTGTAGAGACAGAGTTGAAATGGGGCAGAGAGGGGAGTGACATGCAGAGAACGACCGCGGGCTGGAATCAAACCCGGGACTGCTGCTGGCCGAGGCCCAAGGGGGGGGACGCCCTACCAACTGAGCTAAGGGCGGTGAGCGGAATGGTTCTTTTAGCTAACTGTCAGTTACTGCAGTTAGCACTCCCCCCGCTCGTCCCTACGTCACCACATTAATGCACTGCGGTCTTCAAGCAGCGAGTTATCTAGCATCACCTCAGATCCATAAGTGTGATAAAAACATGATAAAAACCATCAAAACAGACATTGGGAAGGATTTTTACCTGCTCCGCCATTGTAGGCGCATAAACATTCATCCATCTGTTGCTCTGGCGTGCACC
>NW_027648451.1:7500-10000 GCF_949987685.1 Ammodytes marinus
GGTTAGAATCCAGCCCGGGTTGTTCTCTGCATGTCATTCCCCTCTCTGACACATTTCATCTCTGTCTCTACACACTGTCTAATAAAGAAAATAAAAATAACCCCAAAAAAATCCCCAAGATTTCTCATGATAAATAGACTTCCCTCTGATATTGTTTTGAGGAGAAAATGTGATAGAGATTTTTTATTTATTTTATTTATGAGCCCTTCTTGGAAATCAGATACAGGTGCAGTTTATTGTCTCGATCGGAGTCAGAGCACAGAGTGTGTGTGTGTGTGTGTGTGTGTGTGTGTGTGTGTGTGTGTGTGTGTGTGCGTGCGTGTGTGTGTGTGTGTGTGTGTGTGTGTGTGTGTGTGTGCGTGTGTGTGTGTGTGTGTGTGTGTGTGTGTGCGTGTGTGTGTGCATGTAGTGCATAGTGCTGAGAATGATTATGGTTGTTAAGATAATGTCTGTTAAAGATGGTTGTATAGGAGAATTACACACACACACGGATACACACACACACACACACCACTCTCTCTCTCTCTCTCTCTCTCTCTTTCTCGCTCACTCTCACTCTCACTCTCACTCTCACACACACACACACACACAGACAGAGAAACACGCACAGACACACACACACACACACACACACACAGAAAACGCACACACCACTCTCTCTCTCTCTCTCTCTCTCTCTCTCTCTCTCTCTCTCTCTCTCTCTCTCTCTCTCTCTCTCTCTCTCTCTCTCTCTCTTACCTGTCCGCACTGAGGGCGGTGAGCGTGAACACAGACACGCCGACCGAGGTGAGCTGGATGACGGGTATGAGTTTACACGCCGCCTCGCCAAAGACCCATTCCTCCGAGAAATACCTGAAAACACACACACACACACGCGAACACACACACACACACACACACACACACACACACACACACACGCACACACACACACACACACACACACACACAGAGACACACGCACATGTACACGCAAACACACACACACACCCACACATAAAGAAACACACACAGAGAAACACATAGAAACACACACACACACACACACACACACACACACATAGAAAACACACACACACACACAAACACAAACACACAAACACAAACACACACACAGAACCCCCCCCCCCACACACACACACACACACACACACACACACACACACACACAGAACACCCCCCCCCCACACACACACACACACACACACACACGCACAAACACACACGCACGCATACACACTTTTAAGACGAGTTCAATATTACCAAAACTGTTCATATAATATTAAAGAAAAAATCAATAAATACCTGAACGCGTCCACCGGCACACACGTCACGAGCAACAACAAATCTCCCGCGGCCAAACTCGAGATGAATATATTGGGAACACTTCTCATTGCGCTGTTGGTGACGAATATTTTCACCAGTGTTATGTTGCCCACAAGACCCACGGTGATTATCAAAATGTACACCGAGGTCATGACACATCTCACGGCCAAGTGGACCGTCTCTGCGCCCTCCGCGGAGGACCACCAACCCGGTTCTTCGTCATATTCCAAATTTTCTTCCATCGCGCCGGCCGAGGTGTTTAAAGAATGCGAGTCAAAGGGAAAAGTAGAAAGCATGTCCTGGTCCATTGTTGTTGAAGGGGGGATGAATATATAGGCTATCCCCCAAAAAAAATTTAAAAAAAAAGCAATTAAACTAAATTGAATAGAGCAGCAGTTGGGTCAGTTGGAATTATGATTATAGTGGTGAACGTATCCAAAAATCCAAGCCGAGCCAAGATTTCAAAAAATTTAAAAATTCAAGAGTGTGTATTTGTGATGAACCCTAGAATAGTATTTAGGCTACAGCATCAGCAGCAAGTAAGTCGTTGTTCAGTTGTATTTCTGAAATCCTTGAGTCAGCCGATAATGCAGATATAGAAATGTATAAAAAATCCACAGATTCGAACAGCGAGGGCTCCCGAGCGTAAATACGCAAAAAGAAAAAAAGATGTTTATTCCCCACACTATAAGATAAGGCAAAAATGAATTGACTTTTTTCCTATAACAGCTGTTGATCTAACTGACTGTCTGTCTGTCTGTCTGTCTGTCTGTCTGTCTGTCTGTCTGACTGACTGAGTGATAGAGTGATAGATCGAGTGATAGAGAGAGAGAGAGAGTGGGAGACGCGACCGATGCAAGCAGGCACTTGTCTTACACTGGAAACGAAACATGGTCTTGCGCTCCCCCTTTCTCTCTCTCTCTCTCTCTCTCTCTCTCTCTCTCTCTCTCTCTCCCTCTCTCTCTCTGTGCTCGTGTGTGTGTGAGAGAGAGAGCGAGAGTGTGTGTGAGAGAGAGAGCGAGAGTGTGTGCGTGTGTGTGTGTGTGTGTGTGTGTGTGTGTGTGTGTGTGTGTGTGTGTGTGTGTGTGTGTAAAAGAGAGAAGGAAGGAGGAGGAACTAGAAGGAATATAGGGTGAGTATAGATAGATAGATAGATGGACGGACGGACTTACAG
>NW_027648451.1:15000-20273 GCF_949987685.1 Ammodytes marinus
TGGGTTTTATTTCCTAGCAGATTTTGTAGAAAGTAATTATAATATCAATTTAATTTAGTGCATAATAGCTGAAAAAAATGTTTTGAATTATTATTTTTTCCCTTAGACAGGGTCTCATATATGTCCATATTTCTGTATATTTTGGACCAAGGCCTAGTGCCGCCATCTTGAAAGTGTCATATTTGGAATGTCATCAGGTGCATTGTTTAAAATTTAGAATTGTTCTTGTCCTTGAAGGCCACTGTAGCTTCTGTTATTATTCTAAAGGGGTTGGGGTTACCCAGGGAGCGTTGCATTCTAGAACTTTGTAGAACTTTCTTGATGATGTCATATTACACACTGCACCTTTAACCAATCGTGGCGCCCCTGCACACACCAAATTAATTCAACATTAGTATAAATCAAAAATGAAACACAGACCGTTTTATAGGACATTTTTTATTCAATCATCTCAAGACAAAACGAATCGGAGAATAACTGTCGCACAGAAAAGACGAGAACGTTCTGTCAATATGTTTGCGTTGGTCGTAAAGTTTTTGCCTCTTTTTTTGTTTTACACACATAGATATATAAATACATAGATGTCCGAGAAGCATCCGAGAAGCCAGAAGGAGGAATCTATGTATCTATATCTATGGTTCACACGTAGCTGCATAGAGTTGAAGGACAAAATAATTCAATACAGAAACACACAACAGTTGGTAAAAACATCAGTCCATTTTCAAAACTTGAACCGTTGACGACATTAGTTAAAAAAAATCAATATATTGGGGAGAGAGTGGTGTATTGGTTAAAGCCCCATTTCATCTCTGTCTCTCCAAATATGTCTAATAAAGTTAAAAAAAAAAAAAGCAAAATAAATAAATAAAAATCTTTAAAAAAAAGATCAAAATATTTTAAAATTTTAAATAAAATTTTCAGTGTATTTTTCTCTGTGACAATGTTATTTATGGTCAAATCATATCAAATCATATCAAATGTAGCCTAAACTCCCTGATTTTGTAAAAAGTTCTTAAAAAAAACATTATACCTTAACTCATTATAGTCTATATTTGAATAATTTATTTATCATTATTATTCCGGACAATTACACACAATACACAATTTTCTCATTGCATATTCATACATATTACTTTGTGTTATCGTCCGAAGGGTGGCAGGAGAAGCCCAAACAATAATATAGGATTTGGTGTCGCATTTTAAGAAACTAGAGGGTATATAGGCCTGTAATGTTATTTATTAAAATTCTCCATAATACTGAGAAGAGTTAAAAATGTCCAATCTGCACAGTTATTCACCAGAATATTATCAAAGACTCACACTTTTCAAAATACACAATCTTCTTTCCAAGTTTCTAACTATCAGTCAATCATTCTTAGACAGTTTACCAACAGTTTCATGTACAAGTCTGAACAAGTTCTTCACCAAGACATAGCCCTTACGTTTAAGCCTGTGAAATTACCCAAAAATAAATAAATTAAATCCCCTGGCCGACCTGAGCAAAACAGCGCTTTCTGAAGGCTTATATATATGTTTTCAATGGTATTGTGGTCAAATTAAGAGATAGAAATATGTTTATAATGCTAACATATTTGTATGGCTACACTTGTAATTGCCTCAGCTAGTTTATCTATGCTATCGGTAAGCTAGCCCCTAACCTAGCGCGGGGTTGCCATGCTATAATTCCAAGGGCCCATTCTTTCAGACGCAACAGGCTTTTACTAAACAATGTAAGTGGCAATGTAAGTTCTCACTTAATTAGCAGCATTTTAGGACTACAGGTTTTGTTTTCGGGATAATAGCGGACCATCGCACCAATGGCCTTTTAGTCCAATTGGTAAATTTGTCGAACAATTGAGCTTTCAGTATGATGGCCAGTCCCCAAGCGCTTGTCAGTATAATTAGCTCTCCACGCTAGCTAGCTTCCTAACCGTAAATTCTCAAGCTAGCTAGATTGGTTGCTAACGGGACAATATTGTTTTACTTAAGATACATAATTGCGCAATCAGCTTTTGTCACTGATATGCAGTTAGGAGAATTTAACCCATTTACAGGCAACAAGTAAACGAGGCCTAAATCTTGGTGAAAGAACATTTAGAGGCAAATCTTATGAACCATCCTCCACTAACGCCAGAGTTCAGACTTAAACCATATCAGCTGATTGTGCTGACGTATTGGCATCTGCTCATTTCTAATCGCGAGAGTCACGTGACAAAATGACTACCACTACTACTGCTTAAGATGCCGCCATTGTTGTTTACATTCTGGTTGCCTAGCGCCTCCTTCCCAATGACATCACAAATGTCGTGAAAGATGGCGAGTGGTTGTCATGTGTATTCAGCCATTGCTCTCAATCAAGCCACAGCATCAATGTATCGCTCATAAATCAATAATGTTCAAATTCTAAAAATTAAAAAATCTAGCAAAAGCAAATATGGTGGAGTCTGAATCCGGCGTTTACAGATACCAGAAAGTAAACAAAACCCAAGATTTCGCAGGAGTCACAGACCTGCTTTTAAAATCACTTTAAACCCTTTTAGACTATAACCAGGCCTTTGGTATCTGTATGTTAGGAACGAATTTGGAGCTGTCCGCACCATTTGAAAAGCTTAAATAAGTAGTGTGATGCCGGGACACTCAATAGCTTCAAGTTGATGCAAAACGTTTTGTTTTAAAGTTAAGGGTCCATAGAACAATTTAAGTTTGAGTGTCAAGATTTTTTTTTTTTCGTCCATCTTCCAAAATGGCCACAGTCAAAATCATGAAATCTTGGGGTGTATGATTTTGGGGAGAAAATAGCAGTTGGGATAGAGATTCAAATCCAAATACCTCAACCGCTCCACTTGTTCTCTTTGGTCCCTCCCCTATGGTCCCCTCCCTGACACGCTCTACACACCAACAACGTCGGTGCGAAAGTGAATGGACAGTCCCAACATACAGCCAATAAGAACAGAGAATCGGAGCCTCGCTCTGATTGGTCAAAGTGTACAGCTCATGTTAACTTTGAACCAATCAGAAATCATATACCCCAGCTTTAATTCAGACCCTTACTTTCAATTTAGAATAGGAAACTAAACTTTCTCTTCAATCTGTAATGAAAACAACCAATTACCCATAAACAGCCCGAGACTAAAGGGTCTAAAATGATTTGAAATCTAGGGTTCGATCCACTTTTTTTCCGGCAATGCAATTTTGTACCTGAGATGATAAACAGATAGCTGAAAACTTCATAACAAAAGTTGGATGGATGTCTGATTAAAAAAAAAAAAAAAAACACGTTACAAAACATGAGGTAATTATTTTCAAAATACATCGACAGTGACGCACGCCAAAGGCAAAAGTACAGACAGTGTTGTACTGTTTGTGATACTACAAGCTAGGTGAAGGTGATATATAATTATTATGTTATTTGGGGATAGTGGACTCCCTTAAAGTCACTACAAGGAACTTTTAAAATATTTCTGAAACAGTCTGATGTTTCCTCTGATGATCATAAATTACATGTAACAGCAAACGAGACCATCAGTGCAAAGAATGCAATTTTTTTATAGTTTTTCTTAATGCCTTTGTCATGGGTATACGCTCACCCAGGAACAACAGCTGGCGTGGTAAAAACACACTACCGCTTTTATCCAAAGGGGTGGGGGGCGCTAGAATCAACGCAAACTAAAAGTTCCTCAGAGCACCTTTAAATACAAAACACAAACATGATTTGAGACCTCTAATCAGTCTCTCCTCAGATTTAAGAAACATTGCAACATGTATCACTAATAAATAATTTAATTCCAACATTTTATACCCAAATGTTAATAATATTTGATCGTTCAGAATTTACATTTCTTTAAAGTTTCCAAATCTAGTTCTTTTGAGATCATAAAATCAAACCATGTTATGTTAATTTAGTCGCTTTGGAGTTATCTCAAAGATAATCACACTACTTTAAATCATTTCTAGTGATGCCATGATTGTAAGAAATACCTGATTTTCTTTGCATCACATAGAAGTAAACTAAGCCATTGTTTTGGGTTTGTTTGTAGGCTTTTCTGGCTGATTTTGGTGGCCTGTGTGAAATCGCCCTTTTTTCCATCTCTACAAATCAAGTTGAAGGTTTGTTTACGATCCATCAAGAGCCCGAGCAGATATGTGAGAAGGCAGAGAGAGAGAGAGAGAGAGAGAGAGAGAGAGAGAGAGAGAGAGAGAGAGAGAGAGAGAGAGAGAGTGAGAGAGAGAGAGAGAGAGAGAGAGAGAGAGAGAGAGAGAGAGAGAGAGAGAGAGAGAGAGAGAGAGTGGAGAGAGGGGGGGAGAGAGAGAGAGGGAGAGAGAGAGAGAGAGAGAGAGAGAGATATGTGAGAAGGCAGAAGACTCTCTCGCCAAGTCCAGCGCAAAGTAGTGGCTCATTTTGATGGAGGTAAAGGTCAGAACAGTCTGGAAGCAATAACACACACACACACACACACACACACACACACACACACACACACACACACACACACACATAACTGTCACAGATGGACCTGCAGTTGACTCGCCCATGGGCACTCTCACTGGATAACAGTCTCTCTCTAGGATAACAGGATTGATAGTCCACTCCTCGCTTTATCGTGTTCCTGTCATATTCTAAACCTGGAAGACAAGCCTTAGTAGAGTGGGATAGAGAATTATGTGACTAGATTAATTATTTGCTTTACTGGCTCTTAATTTAACACATTTAGGGCAGGTTTGATAGACATATATTATATATAATCTGTATATATATATACAGCTCTGGAAAAAATGAAGAGACTATACTCCAAATGTTCAGTGTCTCTTGTTTCACTATTTATAGGCATATGTTTGAGTAGAATGAACATTTTGGGTTTTATTCTACAAACTACTGACAACATTTCTACCAAATTCACAATACATTCGTTGTCATTAAGAGCATTTTCAATAAGTAATGTAGAGATGAAGATTTAAGAAAAATCCAGACTGGTCTCTTGATTTTTTTCCGGAGCTGTAGTATAGTGGTGTAGAGAATGACGTGACCAGATTAATTATTTGCATTGCTGGCTCTTACTCCAACACTCAAAGCTTTCTGCATGTTTAGGAAACTCCTGAAATGCAAAAGCTGTTCAGGTCCATTTCTGGCACAAAGAAAAAGTCCAGAGAATTTGGATCTAGTATGTTTGATTAACTGCGAGGCCTTAAGTTATCCAGTCCAGGCCCTTAAACAAATTGACAAATGTGTGTGTAGCTATTGCTTCCAGAGAGTTGCTTCTTCCATAACATGAGGT
>NW_027648450.1:22500-25000 GCF_949987685.1 Ammodytes marinus
GGCACGAAACGAAAGCAGGGTTAAGCTGAAAAAGGCCTCAAGCCTGAGGCCTTCCGGGCTTCACCGTGGTGAACTTAGAAAAAAAAAAAAAAAAATCCTGATGGGTCACCAGGGGCACGAAGGGACTTAGGCTCTGGAGCGCAGGCAGTGAGCTGGGTGACCAGGGGCACGAAAAAAAAAAATCCTGATGGAGTACCAGAGGCACGAAGGGACTTAGGCTCTGGAGCGCAGGCAGTGAGCTGGGTGACCAGGGGCACGAAAAAAAAAAAATCCTGTTGGAGTACCAGAGGCACGAAGGGACTTAGGCTCTGGAGCGCAGGCAGTGAGCTGGGTGACCAGGGGCACGAAAAAAAAAAAAATCCTGATGGAGTACCAGAGGCACGAAGGGACTTAGGCTCTGGAGCGCAGGCAGTGAGCTGGGTGACCAGGGGCACGAAAAAAAAAAAATCCTGTTGGAGTACCAGAGGCACGAAGGGACTTAGGCTCTGGAGCGCAGGCAGTGAGCTGGGTGACCAGGGGCACGAAAAAAAAAAAATCCTGATGGAGTACCAGAGGCACGAAGGGACTTAGGCTCTGGAGCGCAGGCAGTGAGCTGGGTGACCAGGGGCACGAAAAAAAAAAAATCCTGATGGAGTACCAGAGGCACGAAGGGACTTAGGCTCTGGAGCGCAGGCAGTGAGCTGGGTGACCAGGGGCACGAAAAAAAAAAAAATCCTGATGGAGTACCAGAGGCACGAAACGAAAGCAGGGTGAAGCTGTAAAAAAGCCTCAAGCTGGAGGACTTCTGGGCTTCACCGTGGTGAACTTAGAAAAAAAATATATTTTCCTGATAGAGTACCAGGGGCACGAAACGAGAGCACGGTACCAGGGGCACGAAAGTCTTTGCGGATTACCAGGGGCACGAAAGTCTTTGCGGGTTACCAGGGGCACGAAACTCCGGAGCGGCCGGATCTCGTCCTTTAACCCAGGGAGGGGTGCTTAAGGGTGGGCCCGCGGGACCGAGAGGAGGGCCGGGTCAGGGTGGGCCCGCGGGAGCGTGAGGAGGGCCGGGTCAGGGTGGGCCCGCGGGAGCGTGAGGAGGGCCGGGTCAGGAGCGTGAGGAGGGCCGGGTCAGGCTGTGAGGCTTTGCGCGGGGAGGGCCGTGCCCAGTCAGAGTGAGTGAGAGGTGGGAGAAGGCACCGGTGTCTCTGCCCTGGGTCTCTGCCTGGGTGAAGGGTCTCCCAGATGGGGGAGAGTGGTGTCAGGCCTGGGGAAGGAGGGACGAGGCGCTGGGGCCCTGCCCGGGCGAAGGCTCTCCCAGGCGGGGAGAGTGGTGTCAGGCCTGGGGAAGGAGGGACAAGGCGCTGGGGCCCTGCCTGGGCGAAGGCTCTCCCAGGCGGGGAGAGTGGTGTCAGGCCTGGGGAAGGAGGGACAAGGCGCTGGGGCCCTGCCTGGGTGAAGGCTCTCCCATATGGGGAGAGTGGTGTCAGGCCTGGGGAAGGAGGGACGAGGCGCTGGGGCCCTGCCTGGGTGAAGGCTCTCCCATATGGGGAGAGTGGTGTCAGGCCTGGGGAAGGAGGGACGAGGCGCTGGGGCCCTGCCTGGGCGAAGGCTCTCCCAGGCGGGGAGAGTGGTGTCAGGCCTGGGGAAGGAGGGACAAGGCGCTGGGGCCCTGCCTGGGTGAAGGCTCTCCCATATGGGGAGAGTGGTGTCAGGCCTGGGGAAGGAGGGACAAGGCGCTGGGGCCCTGCCCGGGCGAAGGCTCTCCCAGGCGGGGAGAGTGGTGTCAGGCCTGGGGAAGGAGGGACAAGGCGCTGGGGCCCTGCCCGGGCGAAGGCTCTCCCATATGGGGAGAGTGGTGTCAGGCCTGGGGAAGGAGGGACAAGGCGCTGGGGCCCTGCCCGGGCGAAGGCTCTCCCAGATGGGGAGAGTGGTGTCAGGCCTGGGGAAGGAGGGACAAGGCGCTGGGGCCCTGCCCGGGCGAAGGCTCTCCCAGGCGGGGAGAGTGGTGTCAGGCCTGGGGAAGGAGGGACAAGGCGCTGGGGCCCTGCCCGGGCGAAGGGTCCCACAACCTGGGGAGAGTGATGGCTTGACTGGGGTCAGAGGGAATAAAATGAAAGAAAGAAAGAAAAAAAGGTCAAAAGGTCAAATATATAATGGGGCGGTTTGGAGGAAGCACAGCCCAGTCAGAGTGAGTGAAAGTGGGCCAAGAGGTCCCCACAGTGACCCCCAGCCTGATAAATGAACATAAATCACTTCAAACTGGGAAAGAGTGCAAGGTCCCCGTAGTGTCACACGGTCCTCCCAGTGTCAAATGGCAGCAAAACATGGCAAAAGTGACAAAAATGAACAAAATAAAGGTTAAAGTTGAAGGGAGTGCAAGTGGGACTGGAGCTCCTCATAGTGTCACATGGTCCCCATAGTGGAAAAAATGATTAAAATGATTAAAATGATTAAAATGAAGAAAATGAAGAAAAAGTGAAAAAAAGGAAAAAAAAAAGTTAAAGTTGGTCGAAAGCAG
>NW_027648449.1:22500-25000 GCF_949987685.1 Ammodytes marinus
AAAAAATAATTATAAAAAAAATAAAAAAATAAAATATCTGAATGATTTTTTATTTAATTTTTAATAAGAGAAAATGAAACAAAAAATGTAATAACTGATCTTATTTTTTACCCTTCTTCTTCCAGCCCCCCCCCTCACAGTAAAGATGGTGGTCCTTGTTATTGTACGCGGATGATATTTTTATGCTGGTGAAAGACCCACTGAATTCGACGCCCCACTTAATGGACACAATAAAAACATATTCCAAATTATCAGGGTACAAGATTAATTGGTCAAAGTCGGAATCCATGCCTATTACGGGATTACTCAATCCAAACTTAATGACAAACTTTGGGTTTAAATGGGTACCAAAAGGGATGAAATATTTGGGAATAAAACTAAGCCAGGAGGTTGAAGAAATTCCGGCATTAAACTTTGAACCAGTACTACAAAAAATTAAAGCTAGTCTGGATAAATGGGGGAAAATTAATCTGACATTATGGGGTAAAGTTAATGTTATAAAAATGGTGATTTCACCACAATTCAATTATATTCTCATGATGGTACCAGTAACTACATCCCCTCAGATTTTCAAACGATACGATACAATCATTAAAGACTTTTTATGGGAAGGGAAAAGACCCAGAATTAAGCTTAGCAAAATGTGTTCACCTAGAGATAAAGGAGGACTGGGATTGCCAGACCCAAGATTATATTACATCTCTTTCGAAATGGCCAAAATAACCAGACACTGGAATAAAGATAATACATTAGAATGGGTTGCTATTGAAAATAAGTTGGCACTCCCTTTTTCACCTATTGATAGACTATCCCAGTGTTCGCTCAATTTACCCAATCCTATCATGGCACACTCTAAAGAGATATGGACTAAAATACATAAAATGTTTAAATTGTCACATTGTAAGCAATCCTACTCCTCCTTATGGTATAACTCCATGATTAAAATTGGAAAGACATCGGTATTTTGGAAGAAGTGGCTTAGTAGTGGTATATGTAACATTGCTGATCTATTTGAAGGTGATGTGTTTATGTCATACTCAGACTTATTGAGAAAATATAAGCTAAAGGGAAAAGACCATTTTTGGAAGTATCTTCAAATCAGGAGCTGTGTTACCTCCAAGATTCAGTACAGAGATGGGAACCATATCATGGATTACTTCAAACTACCTGGGGAGTGCAAACGAGCTTCTATATTTTATAGGAAAACCAACCAATTGCTTAGCTTTGACTGTCATAACCTAAAAGCAATATGGGAGAAAGATTTAGGATGTATAATGGAGGACAATACATGGTGGAAAATTATATCTGACAATGGAAAGTACATAAGGGAAGCCAAAGGGAAATTTACCCAATATAAAATTATACACAGGTACTACTTTACACCACTAAGACTATATAGAATGGGAGTAATGAATAACAATTTATGTTGGAAATGTCAGAAAGAAGCAGGTACTTTATTACACTGTATTTGGCAATGCCCATGTATTCAGCCCTTTTGGAGATTTGTTTTGGAGTACTTAGGCAAATGGGCCGCAAGAAAGCTACCAGTATCTCCTAGACTTTGCCTGTTAGGTGACAGAAGTCAACTACATAACATGTCAAGTAAAGATTTTTCTGTCATCATGGTTGGCATTACAGTGGCTGCAAGGACGATTCTTAAACATTGGAAAACAGTTACAACTCCAGGATTTAAAGAATGGGCTAACGCCATGATAAAAACAGCCTCATATGAACATATGCTTAATAAGCTGAACACTATAAACAAGGATAAAACACCAGCATGGGAGAGTTTCTGGACTTATATCACACTGACCGATAAACCTGTAACGTGAACAAAGTTGATGGAATGTAATGATGCTCCTGAATGTTGTATGGATAACCATTCTAGTCACTCCGATATGAATGTGCCCCTAGAGCTGCTCGTGTTATCTCCTGATTTTACAGATACAAATATTTATTTGTATTTCTATTCTTTATAATGGCAAAGACTTTAATTGTACTGTAATAACAAATGTCCCTGAATGTGTAACCTTGTACTGTCATGCACCAAAGCGAAAATTTAAATAAAAAAACTTGAATTACAAAAAAAAAAAAAAAAAAAAAAAAAAAAAAAAAAAAGATGGTGGTCCTATCCTTAAAGATCTGTGTGCTTCACTGTCTTTACTAATGGGGATACAGAAAAAAAAACTAAAAAAAAAAATATATATAGGGGAAGGTGGGGTGATTTGTGCATTTTGGAAGTTGCAAAACCCCTTGTTTCTAGAAAACCGTGGAAGAAATTGGAAATGTGACCACATATTTAAGAAGAGCCATCCATTTGACTCATCCTGTAAAGAAGGGAGACACAAGGAATAAGATATAAGCACATTTAAGCTCAAAAAACTGTGTTTTGCCTTTCAAAGTAAAATTTCCATGATCAAGGTTTTTTGATTATTGTGTCTGAACAATTATAGACACGTTTGAAAACATTTGACACATGTTTTAGTGCTTTGGTATGCTA
>NW_027648449.1:37500-40000 GCF_949987685.1 Ammodytes marinus
AGGAGTGTTATAATGTTATAATGTTGTGTACCGTGTCTTATGATCCCTATAGGAGTATTAGGAGTGTTATAATGTTATAATGTTATATACCATGTCTTATGATCCCTATAGGAGCATTAGGAGTGTTATAATGTTGTGTATGTCGTGTTGTGTTCAGGAGCATTAGGAGTGTTATAATGTTGTGTATGTTGTGTTGTGTTCAGGAGCATAAGGAGTGTTATAATGTTATAATGTTATATACCATGTCTTATGATCCATTCAGGAGTATAAGGAGTGTTATAATGTTATAATGTCGTGTTGTGTTCAGGAGCATAAGGAGTGTTATAATGTTATAGTGTTGTGTTGTGTTCAGGAGCATAAGGAGTGTTATAATGTTGTGTATGTCGTGTTGTGTTCAGGAGCATAAGGAGTGTTATAATGTTGTGTATGTCGTGTTGTGTTCAGGAGCATAAGGAGTGTTATAATGTTGTGTATGTCGTGTTGTGTTCAGGAGCATAAGGAGTGTTATAATGTTGTGTATGTCGTGTTGTGTTCAGGAGCATAAGGAGTGTTATAATGTTATAATGTCGTGTTGTGTTCAGGAGCATAAGGAGTGTTATAATGTTGTGTATGTCGTGTTGTGTTCAGGAGCATAAGGAGTGTTATAATGTTGTGTTGTGTTCAGGAGCATAAGGAGTGTTATAATGTTATAATGTCGTGTTGTGTTCAGGAGCATAAGGAGTGTTATAATGTTATAATGTTGTGTTGTGTTCAGGAGCATAAGGAGTGTTATAATGTTGTGTATGTGTATGTCGTGTTGTGTTCAGGAGCATAAGGAGTGTTATAATGTTGTGTATGTCGTGTTGTGTTCAGGAGCATAAGGAGTGTTATAATGTTGTGTATGTCGTGTTGTGTTCAGGAGCATAAGGAGTGTTATAATGTTGTGTATGTTGTGTTCAGGAGCATAAGGAGTGTTATAATGTTGTGTATGTTGTGTTGTGTTCAGGAGCATAAGGAGTGTTATAATGTTATAATGTCGTGTTGTGTTCAGGAGCATAAGGAGTGTTATAATGTTGTGTATGTCGTGTTGTGTTCAGGAGCATAAGGAGTGTTATAATGTCGTGTTGTGTTCAGGAGCATAAGGAGTGTTATAATGTTATAATGTCGTGTTGTGTTCAGGAGCATAAGGAGTGTTATAATGTTATAATGTTGTGTTGTGTTCAGGAGCATAAGGAGTGTTATAATGTTGTGTATGTGTATGTCGTGTTGTGTTCAGGAGCATAAGGAGTGTTATAATGTTATAATGTCGTGTTGTGTTCAGGAGCATAAGGAGTGTTATAATGTTGTGTATGTTGTGTTCAGGAGCATAAGGAGTGTTATAATGTTATAATGTCGTTTTGTGTTCAGGAGCATTAGGAGTGTTATAATGTTATAATGTTGTGTTGTGTTCAGGAGCATAAGGAGTGTTATAATGTTATAATGTTGTGTTGTGTTCAGGAGCATAAGGAGTGTTATAATGTTGTGTATGTTGTGTTGTGTTCAGGAGCATTAGGAGTGTTATAATGTTGTGTATGTTGTGTTGTGTTCAGGAGCATAAGGAGTGTTATAATGTTGTGTATGTGTATGTTGTGTTGTGTTCAGGAGCATAAGGAGTGTTATAATGTTGTGTATGTCGTGTTGTGTTGTGTTCAGGAGCATTAGGAGTGTTATAATGTCGTGTTGTGTTCAGGAGCATAAGGAGTGTTATAATGTTGTGTATGTTGTGTTGTGTTCAGGAGCATAAGGAGTGTTATAATGTTGTGTATGTGTGTGTCGTGTTGTGTTCAGGAGCATTAGGAGTGTTATAATGTCGTGTTGTGTTCAGGAGCATAAGGAGTGTTATAATGTTGTGTATGTTGTGTTGTGTTCAGGAGCATAAGGAGTGTTATAATGTTGTAATGTCGTGTTGTGTTCAGGAGCATAAGGAGTGTTATAATGTTGTGTATGTCGTGTTGTGTTCAGGAGCATTAGGAGTGTTATAATGTTGTGTATGTCGTGTTGTGTTCAGGTGCATAAGGAGTGTTATAATGTTGTGTATGTCGTGTTGTGTTCAGGAGCATTAGGAGTGTTATAATGTTGTGTATGTTGTGTTGTGTTCAGGGGCCGTATTCACAAAACATTTTAAGGCTAAGAGTAGGTCCTAAGGTCCTGATTTAGGAGTAACTCTCAAAAATAAGGGGCGTTTCACTCCTAATTTTAAGACTCCTAACTTTTTAAGATAAGTGTAATTCACAAAGCATTTTAGCGCTAAAACTAGCTCCTAAATCTATGAAAAGATAGGAGTCCTCGAGAGGACTCCTAAGTCACTAAGAGTAATTCACAGACAACCATTTGATGGTGTTTTGGAGAGATTTAATGCTAGTGAGCTTTATAAAAGGTACCTTAATAGCTGTAAGGGTTTAATGATCTTAGTAAAGCTATATTTAGAAATGATAGACACATTTATATTTATTACATTTATATAAAAAAATACTTATTAAGT
>NW_027648449.1:45000-50000 GCF_949987685.1 Ammodytes marinus
TCAAAAAGGTGAGACGCGTTTATAATTTAATTTAATTTCATTTAACTTTTATTTATCCTCGAGAGACCAATTGAGGGCTGACCCTCATTTACAATGACGTCGAGTTCAAACAAATTCAAAGGAAAAACAACAATACATACACAATATTCAATGCAAAAACATCAAATACACAACAACAGGTGAAGAGAAAAACAATTAAAACATTTACACAGTGGTGAAGAGTGGCAGCAATTAAAATGAAATGGGTGAAAGTACAATATAGCCTAATTAAAACAGTTACAGGTAGAGTTTGGCAGATTTAAGATAGTTTGTTTAAATTGGTTAAAGGATATGAAGTTATTTAGTTTAATTTGTTGCTGTAAGTTGTTCCAGGAGTCGGGGGCACTGAAGCTAAAAGCTGTCTTTCCCAGCTCAGACCGGGCTTGTGGGACATAAAGCATAAGCATGTCAGTGGAGCGGGTCTGATAATTACAGTTTACAGAGCCTAGGCTGGGTGTTAACACTGCATTTATTTTCTCAGCACACACACACAAACTCACACACACACACAGTACAGACAGGTAGTGGATCATGAGGAGATATTCACTGATTTTGACAAAAAAAAAATTGACTTCCGTGTTTCAAATAATAAAAATAGAAGTTGAGATTTTTGGTTCAGAGTATTGGAAAAAAAGGAATGTTGAGATAATGTCTGTTGATAGCCTCTCTTAAAGGTGCAGTGTGTAATATGACATCATCAAGAAAGTTCTACAAAGTTCTAGAATGCAACGCTCCCTGGGTAACCCCACCTCTTTCGAATAATAACAGAAGCTACAGTGGCCTTCAAGGACAAGAACTATTCTAAATTTTAAACAATGCACCTGATGACATTCCAACTATAACACTTCCAAAATGGCGGCACTAGGCCTTGGTCCAAAGTATGGAGAAATATGGACATATATGAGACCCTTTCTAAGGAAAAAAATAATAATTCTAAAAAAAAAAATCAGCTATTATGCACTAAATTAAATGTACTTATGGATATTATACTTATTTTCTACAAAATCTGCTAGGAAATAAAACCCAAAATTCTACACACTGCAGGTTTAAATCACTGTCTTACTTTTAAACTAAATCATTTGTATATTTTTCTCTCCTGCAGAAACAAAGTAAAGACCGGTTTGGACTGGAAGGAGACGAGGAGTCGACAATGCTGGAGGAATCTGTCTCCCCGAAAAAGTACGAGAGATAATTCTTATATACGGACGTGTTGTTATGACTTATTGCATCATTCTCATTTGTGTTTTTAGTCAGGCCAGTATTTCCCTTCATGACCTGAACAAATGTACTTCTGCACATTAATCCTTGTAGCACCTGGTAATGTAATAATCTCCCCAAAAATGTAATGACTCATGGAAATGTAATAGATTTGAGACTCAACTTGATCAAAATACCATGGTGTAGTGGTTATACCCCCAATCCCCCCCTCCCCCCCCCCCGCTCCCCTCCATAGAGTCTCAGTCCTCTTCACAGCAGACCCGGGTTAGAATCCAGCCCGGGTCGTTCTCTGCATGTCATTCCCCTCTCTGTCTGTCTGTCTGTCTGTCTGTCTGTCTGTCTGTCTGTCTGTCTGTCCTCTTCACAGCAGGCCCGGGTTAGAATCCAGCCCGGGTCGTTCTCTGCATGTCATTCCCCTCTCTGACACATTTCATCTCTGCCTCTCAAAATCTAATAAAGTAAAAATGCCAAAAAAAAATATTTCTAAGTAATAACAAAACAACATACCACATAATTATGCCGTTCCCAGTACCACCACGCATAATATTAAGTTGTGCCAACGCAATTATTCCCCCCCTCCCCCCCCCCAAATATAACCAGATGGGCTCTGTACTATTTACATGGCAATGCAAAGACTGGAGTTCAGATTTGATGTGCTCTGCTTGAGTTGAAACTTCAGTGAAGATATGAATTGAAGCCAGAATCATTTTCATGCTATTGTTCTAAGCATCTATTCTGCACCGCGAGAGGGAGACCTATTCGCATTCCCACGTTGCCATTCACACACACATTCATACACCGATAGCAGCAGCAGCAGCTACCACGCAGGGTGCAGGCTAACTATCAGGAGACATTTAGGGTTCAGAGTCTCTTTGCCCAGGGACACTTGGACATGTGGCGGGGAGACGGGGGATCGAACCAGCGACCCTGTAACCCAGTGGACGACCGCCCTACACACTTCACACTTCACACTTCACCACAGCTGCCCACAAAATGTATATGTATGTATGTAATGTATTATGATATATTAACTTCCTCTGTGTATTGACAGGTCCACCATCTTGCAGCAGCAGTTTAACCGCGTTGGTAAGGTGGAGCACGGTTCTGTGGCGTTGCCGGGGGTGATTCGGTCGGGTTCTATAGGTACCGAGTCTCTGTCCGTGGGCTCCATGCCTTCAGCGCAGCAGCAGATTACCATGGGCCAGATGCACCGCGGACACATGCCCCCACTGGTAAGACTGTCTGTCTGTCTGTCTGTCTGTCTGTCTGTCTGTCTGTCTGTCTGTCTGTCTGTCTGTCTGTCTGTCTGTCTGTCTGTCTGTCTGAGTGAGTGAGTGTGTGATTACCATGGGACAGATGCACCGCGGACACATGCCCCCACTGGTAAGACTGTCTGTCTGTCTGTCTGTCTGTCTGTCTGTCTGTCTGTCTGTCTGTCTGTCTGTCTGTCTGTCTGTCTGTCTGTGAGTGTCTGCCTGTCTGTCTGTCTGTCTGTCTGAGTGAGTAAGACTGTGTGAGTGTGTGTGTGTGTGTGTGTGTGTGTGTGTGTGTGTGTGTGTGTGTGTGTGCGTGTGCGTGTGTGAATTTTGTAATCTACTGCTCCTGGATTTATGGTGCAAACTTGAATTTCTTACATCTGCACTTTTCAAGAAAGGTTTAGTTTCTCTTTAAAATGCCAAATTATTAACAGACATAAGAGATAAAAAAAAAGAGCAATGCCCCCGACTCCTGGAACAACTTACAGCAACAAATTAAACTAAATACCTTCATATCCTTTAACCAATTTAAACAAACTATCTTAAATCTGCCAAACTCTACCTGTAACTGTTTTAATTAGACTATATTGTACTTTCACCCATTTAATTTTAATTGCTGCCACTCTTCACCACTTTGTAAATGTTTCTATTGTTTTTTTTTTGTTTTTTTTCTCTTCACCTGTTGTTGTGTATTTGATGTTTTTGCATTGAATATTGTTTATGTATTGTTGTTTTTCCTTTGAATTTGCTTTGAACTCGACGTCATTGTAAATGAGGGTCACCCCTCAATTGGTCTCTCGAGGATAAATAAAAGTTAAATGAAATTAAATATTCAGTTGTAAGGCACTTCAACAAATTTCAACCTTTGCCCCTTGCAAATTTACAAAAAAGTTTAAAAAAAAAATGTTTTAAAGTAAAAGAATAGGCATATTATAAAATCTATCCAGTCTTTATTCTGTGATATAATTTAACCCTTTTCCCTGTCTTGTGTTGACCCTTTTCCCTGTCTTGTGTTGACCCTTTTCCCTGTCTTGTCCTGACCCTTTTCCCTGTCTTGTGTTGACCCTTTTCCCTGTCTTGTCCTGACCCTTTTCCCTGTCTTGTCCTGACCCTTTTCCCTGTCTTGTGTTGACCCTTTTCCCTGTCTTGTCTAAACCCTTTTCCCTGTCTTGTCCTGACCCTTTTCCCTGTCTTGTCCTGACCCTTTTCCCTGTCTTGCCTCCCCCCAGAGTTCTGCCCAGCAGGCCTTAATGGGAACCATCAACACCAGTATGCAGGCGGTGCAGAAAGCTCAGATAGACCTGGGAGAGGTCGACAACCTGCCACCACTAGGACAGGATAAGGTAATGTTACTTAAGCCATTAAAGGAATACTTCACCCATACGGAACCGGCGTTCTATCATTATAAAATCACATTATATAGTGAATGAGGTTTTTCTTCCCTCAGTCTTTCCTCAGTCTTCCCTTGGCCCAGCTGTCCTGTTAATCCTAACCCTACATTTGTACCATGTGTGATGTCACACTAGTAAAATGTAGGGTTAGACAGTGAGACCATAAAACACTCTTTCTGCCTTTTCTCAGGCTAGGATGAACCGATTTCTAAAATGTTTTGCACATTTGTACTACATAGGATCTCAGAGTTCAATACACCTTCATATTTCCACCAGTGAAGTAGGTCTTCAAGCTATTTAAAAGGAATGCCTCTTTGTTTCCCCCTCAGGCCTCCAAGGTTTGGATCCAGAACAAAATGGACGAATCCAAACATGAGATCCATTCTCAGGTGGACGCCATCACCGCGGGAACGGCTTCTGTTGTCAACCTCACCGCTGGTACATCTGTCTGTCTGTCTGTCTGTCTGTCTGTCTGTCTGTCTCTGTCTGTGTGTGTCTGTCTGTCTCTGTCTGTGTGTCTGTTTGTGTGTCTGTGTGTCCGTCTGTCTATCTATCTATCTATCTATCTATCTATCTATCTATCTATCTATCTATCTATCTATCTATCTATCTATCTATCTATCTATCTATCTATCTATCTATCTATCTATCTATCTATCTATCTATCTATCTATCTATCTATCTATCTATCTATCTATCTATCTATCTATCTATCTATCTATCTATCTATCTATCTATCTATCTATCTATCTATCTATCTATCTATCTATCTATCTATCTATCTATCTATCTATCTATCTATCTATCTATCTATCTATCTATCTATCTATCTATCTATCTATCTATCTATCTATCTATCTATCTATCTATCTATCTATCTATCTATCTATCTATCTATCTATCTATCTATCTATCTATCTATCTATCTATCTATCTATCTATCTATCTATCTATCTATCTATCTATCTATCTATCTATCTATCTATCTATCTATCTATCTATCTATCTATCTATCTATCTATCTATCTATCTATCTATCTATCTATCTATCTATCTATCTATCTATCTATCTATCTATCTATCTATCTATCTATCT
>NW_027648448.1:12500-17500 GCF_949987685.1 Ammodytes marinus
TAGAATAATAACAGAAGCTACAGTGGCCTTCAAGGACAAGAACAATTCAACATTTTAAACAAGCACCTGATGACATTCCAAAAACATGGATTCCTCCATAAGACTTGCCTGCTTAATGTACAAAATGTAATATTAATATTTGTAATTCTCCGCTCAGGAGGATAATTCAGATTATTGGCAGAGGTGATTTTACACCAATGAGGACATATTTATGAATGAGGATATTGATTTTAGCTAATAGATTACTTAAAATGTTACACAGTGTCCCTTTAAACATTCATTCTTTTATTTATCTTGTACAGTTTCAGTCACGGTTTCATCACACGTGACTGACTGACTGATCCCTTGATTGCTTAACACCTTCGATCAGAGCAGTAAGGTTCCTTTCCATTTTCATTAGTCGGTTGTTGATGGTGCTGATGTCGGGAACAATGAATTCTTCAGGGATCACTAAGTCGAGCTCACTCCATTTATACTCACATCTGTTTCCAAATGAACTTTCCGGACACTCACACAGATGCTCGTTGGAGTTCAGTAGCTGCAGACACACTCTTCCAGTGCTACAGGTGTCGGGTTTGCAAGGGTCGCGGCTTCTAGAGTAATACACATATGCCACCCATCCATAACCATTTATATAACAGTTGTAGGTAATTGGGGCCTCTGGGAATTTCACTGACTTTAGATAGTAACTTAGTAGCATCACTTTAACGAAATATTCTAATCTTACACCAGAATCAAGCGGTTGCTGCAGTAGTTTTGAATAAAGATTAGTACATTCAGTGTTTTGATTTTTTTCGAACTTGTCTTTCACTTGGGCTTCTGTTTCCTCCTCTGCTTTTTGATGATGTCCCACATAGACAGTGATGGAATCGAAAGGGAATTTTGTGAATTCGACTAGAACGTCATCGTACTCGTAATCTTTGTCATACACCAGCACCACCCAGTCGTACCAAAAATACTTTCTGTCCAGAGTCTTTTGCACCTTTTCGGCGATGGCTTTTTTGTCCTTGGGATCCATAACTTTTGCGATCCTGACCACATCTTTCTTCATGTGCTCCTCACTCTTGTCCAGGCAGTTTTTAATTGCTGAATTCTGAGCTTTGTAGACTGTGTCCATCATGTCGTTGTGTTTTAACTCTTTGTCTTCCATTCTCAGACCGGTCAGCTGCCAGTAGAGTCGGTTGAGCACCATGCTCTTCATCAGAAGGCTGCTGAAGTGGAGGTTAAAAAGGAGGATCTTCTTTACGCTACATTTATACTTCTTTGTCAGCAGATCGTTCAGGTTTTCACTGAGCGACGTTTTGCCGATGGTTAGATAAAGGTAGAGGTTGTCCATGCTGCCCTCAGCTCCCGTGTGCTCATAGTAGTTGGTGAATATCTTTGCCAGTCGGAGTTTGCCTTCCTTACTCGGTTCTAACTCAATGTTCTTACTAAACTCATTGTACTTGGTCCATGCGTTGAGGATGCGGACCTCGTCCTGAGCGTAGACACTGGCGTAGTTAAACCATTCCACATCGATGGCCAGGTCAGACAACTGGATGGAGATAGAGTCCAGCTCCCTGTGTAGAGCAGCAAACTGTGGTCTAAATTCAATCAGAGGGTTTTCCTGAGGAATAAAAGCCAAAGCCGTGTTGATAAAGGCAAAGGCCAGGCCTACGAAGTTTGGCAACAATTTGTTAAATTGGAAAAGGCTGGTCAGCATTCCTACAAACGATCCGGTCTTCTTCGCTTCTTTGGCAAATGACAAAGTTGTTTGCAGTGCACTCAATGACGCAGCAGTCATCTCTCTCACTCGAAATGTCAAGATTCTCTTCACCCGGTTTGGTGGTGAGCGTTTAGCTAACGGGAGGTCATCTGAGCGTTTAGCTAACGGGAGGTCATGTGAGCGTTTAGCTAAGGCTAGGTCATGTGAGCGTTTAGCTAACGGGAGGTCATCTGAGCGTTTAGCTAAGGCTAGGTCATCTGAGCGTTTAGCTAAGGCTAGGTCATCTGAGCGTTTAGCTAAGGCTAGGTCATCTGAGCGTTTAGCTAAGGCTAGGTCATCTGAGCGTTTAGCTAAGGCTAGGTCAGGTGAGCGTTTAGCTAAGGCTAGGTCAGGTGAGCGTTTAGCTAACGGAAGGTCATCTGAGCGTTTAGCTAGCGGGAGGTCATGTGAGCGCTTAGCTAACGGGAGGTCATGTGACTGATCAGCTGATGACATCGTCCCGTAGAGAAGAAGGATGAATGAAGCCAACAGCAGCATCGCGGCCGGAAGCCGAAGAAACGCCATTCCTGCAAAACACACATCACATGGATTACATCGTTTATACGCAACATGTTGCTGTAAATACAGCGGTAAATAATACAGCGGTCTATGACACAATCCAATGTGGTTTCATGTGCTTACTACATGGTGGTTGAGTTCCAATCCCCAAACTTCCGTGCTAATTGTTCGGTAAGGATGTTCCAATACATGATGTCAGATGCAGCATGCTGAAAAATACCCAGATGTCCTACTACATCCGGTGGTAATATTTACCTTCTGTAACAATACCCATCCTTCCTGCTATTTAGTAGAAACTGATTTAGTTTGTCCCATTACATGGTTTCTCTGTTGACTCGTTAATCAGTGTTTATCCTTTGCTGTGCTAGCACCTCCTACTGGTGGTTTGTAGTAGTAACTCAGGTCATGTGACCAGTAATGACATCATAATGACATCATAATGACATCATCAGTTGCTAGTAGTAACTCAGGTCATGTGACCAGTAATGACATCATAATGACATCATAATGACATCATCAGTTGCTAGTAGTAACTCATGCGGCTGTGGTGAAGTGTGTAGGGCGGTCAGCCACTGGGTTGCAAGGTCGGTGGTTGGATCCCCCGTCTCCCCGTCACATGTCCAAGTGTCCTTGTGTGTGTGTCTGTGTTTGTGTGTGTGTGTGTGTGTGTGTGTGTGTGTGTGTGTGTGTGTGTGTGTGTGTGTGTGTGTTTGTGTGAATGAGACATGTCCAATTGTCCCTGGGCAAAGAGACTCTGAACCCTAAATATGCTCCTGATAGTTAGCTTGCACCCTGCGTGGTAGTTGCTGCTGCTATCGGTATATGAATGTGTGATTGAGTGAATGGGTGAATGTGTACAAAACAATGTGAAGCGCTTTGGGTCTGTGAAAAACCAGGGAAAAGGGCTGTATAAGTGGAGTCCATTTACCGTTTACCATGTGACCAGTAATGACATCATAATGACATCATCAGTTGCCAGAAGGCAGGCCTCCATGTTTCATTGAAGAGAGAAAGCACATGTTTATATCTGATTATCAGGGCTAAGAGAGCATCCTATAAGGTTCCTCTTGGCTCCTATTTCATTAACAGGGATATTTTGTAGATTAAAATGTGTTTTACTTGTTTATGAAGGAATCATAAACAATCATATTGTCAGTCTTAAGTCTGGGCTTCATGCAAACAGTGCAGTTAAAGCTGGGGTGGAGGATTTGGGGAGAAAATGGAAGTTGGGATAGAGATTTGAATCCAAATACCTCAACCGCTCCACTTGTTCTCTTTGGTCCCTCCCCTATGGTCCCTCCCTGACACGCTCTACACCAACAAAGTCGTGCCAAAGTGAATGGACAGTCCCAACAGCCAATAAGAACAGATAATCGGAGCCTCGCTCTGATTGGTCAAAGTGTACAGCTCATGATAACTTTGACCAATCAGAAATCACATACCCCAGCTTTAAATGACCTAAACACTGTAAACATTCAGTAGGTGTGTCTGTTTTTTTTCCTTTTTTATTAAGTACTTCTTATTATTTCTCACAAGGTTACAGATATGTCACATTTCTACCACAAATTGGCGACGAGGATGGGATTAGACATTAAGTTAAAAGTTGATTAAGAAAGAATTAATACCTCACAACTATTAAGAGTTGTTGACAGACGTGTCGTAGTTTTTTTTGTGGTATTTTTCTCGAGTACTGGGGACACATCCTGTGAAATAATAGTAGGGGAGAGTGGCCTAAGTTGTGCATTTTGGAAGTTGTGCCACCCCTTGTTTCTAGAAAACCGTGGAAGAAATTGGAAATGTGACCACATATTTAAGAAGAGCCATCCATTTGACTCATCCTATAAAGAAGGGAGACACAAGGAATAAGATATAAGCACATTTAAGCTCAAAAAACTGTGTTTTGCCTTTCAAAGTAAAATTTCCATGATCAAGGTTTTTTGATTATTGTGTCTGAACAATTATAGACAAGTTTGAAAACATTTGACACATGTTTTAGTGCTTTGGTATGCTACACTTAGAGTCTATACAGTTAGCACGATGTCAGCCCTAAACTGCTGCATCATGCTTAATATCCAAATTTCTGGGATTGGGGTGATTTGTGCCAAAGGGCCTGGGTGAGTTATAAGTAAGTAAGTAAGTAAAATGTATTTATAAAAGCACATTTATGACAGTTTGCACTGTCCAAAGTGCTGTACATAGTGCATTCAGTAGGTAAACAATGAAGGTAAAATAACAATAACCAAAATAAAAGACGTAAATCCCATACATCCACATAAACACAGATAGTAGTGCAGAGGTAAGATAGTTAATGGGGAGGAAACACCAGGGTGTACATATGGGCTTTGAGCCTTGATTTAAAGGCAGAAATGTAGGGGAATCACATTTGTCAGGTGGCAGTTGGTTCCACAAGCACGGAGCAACTAGTGCAAATTACATTACTGAGAGTTGTGCCAGTGGCATGGCTGTATGTATACGCTGGTCACCAAAAGAAAGTGATTGTCTACAGTAGCTCAGAAGAGAGTGACATCTCAATTCCACTTGACGACACCACTGATGAGAGTTCAGATGGCCAGAAAGATGATGATGGTGACTTTGTCATTGTGAGCTTTGCAGGTAAAACCATTAGATCTGCTAAGCCTTGTTTAAGAAAATTGTCCTTCAATCTTTGTCAACTATTTACTTTATTTACTTTAAATACACCTTAAATAAGTGATTGTCTAATGGATTTGTCTTGCAT
>NW_027648448.1:25000-27500 GCF_949987685.1 Ammodytes marinus
TGAGTGTGTGTGTCTGTGTGTGTGTGTGTATGTGTGTGGTTATGTGTCTTTGTCTGTGTGTCTGTGTGTGTCTGTGAGTATGTGTGTGGTTATGTGTCTTTGTCTGTGTGTCTGTGTGTCTGTGTGTGTCTGTGAGTGTGTGTGTCTGTGTGTGTGTGTGTGTGTGAGTGTGTATGTGTGTGGTTATGTGTCTTTGTCTGTGTGTCTGTGTGTGTCTGTGAGTGTGTGTGTCTGTGTGTGTGTGTGTGTGTGTGTGTGTGTGTGCGTGCGTGTAAGTTTTCGTGTGTGTTTGAGTTCGCATGTGAGTGTGAGTGTGTATGTGTGTGTGGTTATGTGTGTGTGTGTTTGTCTGTGTGTGTGTGTGTGTGTGTGAGTCTGTGTGTCTGTGTGTGTGTGTGTGTCTGTGTCTGTGTGTGTGTGTGTGTGTGTGTCTGTGAGTGTGTGTGTCTGTGTGTGTGTGTGTATGTGTGTGGTTATGTGTCTTTGTCTGTGTGTCTGTGTGTGTCTGTGAGTATGTGTGTGGTTATGTGTCTTTGTCTGTGTGTCTGTGTGTCTGTGTGTGTCTGTGAGTGTGTGTGTCTGTGTGTGTGTGTGTGTGTGTGAGTGTGTATGTGTGTGGTTATGTGTCTTTGTCTGTGTGTCTGTGTGTGTCTGTGAGTGTGTGTGTCTGTGTGTGTGTGTGTGTGTGTGTGTGAGCGTGTCTGTGTGTCTGTGTCTGTGTGTGTGTGTGTGTGTGTGTGTGTGCGTAGCGCTGATTGCCACACAATGTTATTTCCGGAGAGTGCTATATAACCGAACGTCTGGGGTCGCCTGAAATTATTGGTGACATTTTAGAATGCGACTTTTACTACAGAAAGGGTTCACAATGTTTCAGCAATGACTCAGGGTGTGTGTGTGTGTGTGTGTGTGTGTGTGTGTGTGTGTGTGTGTGGAACATGAATATTTAAATGTCAATTTATTAAATATGGACAAAAACTACACTCTGTACTTTACTTTTTGCTAATTTTTTGACTGACAGAATGCATGCTTTTTTGGAGCCCTGGTCAATTTTCAACACGTTTTTCTTTCAATACTCTGAACCAAAAATCTAGAACTTCTAAAGCACTCACATCAACTAAACTTTCCATAATCATTCTCAGCACTATTCCGAAGGTTATCTCAGAAGGTTTTTTTCACATGTTGTTCACTGTCTGATTTATGAGATATTTTGTTCTTGACAACATGCTGAAAATGCATTGTAAAGTGTCCATTGTATTGTATTGTATTGTATTGTATTGTATTGTATTGTATTGTATTGTATTGTATTGTATTGTATTGTATTGTATTGTATTGTATTGTATTGGCTGTATTCAAAATCGTAAGATGCAGTAAGAAGGAAATAGAGATTTGAATTCTGGCTTTATCCAGCATCTGTAAAGTTTCTTGATGATATCTACCAGTTAAACATGTTACCCTTGGGGCGCTCCGGTGGTGTAGTGGATAGAGCGTGTACCATATTGGCTCCAGCCTTCGTTGCAGTGGTCACGGGTTCAAATCCGACCCGTGGACCTTTACTGCAGGTCATCCCCCCCCCCTCTCTCTCTCTCTCCCTCTCTCTCTCTCTCTCTCTCTCTCTGTCTCCTTCAGATCATATACATATCTCTGAATCCACTGTCTACTCTCATCTCCATAGATACGATCCTCTTGTCATAACATACTTGTCTCAATTTCCTGGCCAAGGGGAAACAAACCCCAACACACACACACACACACACACACACAGCCCCTGCGCATTTCAGACGGGGTTTCCCTGTGCTCTCTGTAACGGATTATACTACTAATTTTAAAAAAAAACCTGGACGTACAGCAGAAGGTATAAAATCCATGTGCCATCACCGAAGGCTTTACCTCATGTAGATGCACCGACAGTGTTGTTGTAATTACTCAGAATTCCTCATAGGGGGGGGGGGAGGACAGAAGTTACTCACTATTGTCACTACTTCAGCCACAATTTAGTTTTTTGTCACTTGTCTGTTCCCATATTAACTCTCTTGTCATTTCAGACCCGGCCACTCCCCCCTGCTCTGCACTCCCTGCTGATTACTTCCACCTGGTCTAACCACACTCACCTGCTCCCCATCAGCTATTAGCCCCACAGTATATATACCGGTTCATTCCCTCAGTTCCCTGCCAGATTGTCTTTGTGTTACATTGCTCTCCAGCCATTCTGAATTCCTGCCTGTTTACCTGCCTGCCTATTCGTGTTTTGACCCATCCTTTTTGGATCCTGGATTATCCCTTTGCCTGCCCCTCTTGGACTTGTTGCCTCGCTACCTGGTTTGATTCCTCATTAAACTTTGTTGCTATACCTGAACTGTTTGTTGTCGTGCTCTTGGGTTCTGGCCTGCCATTTTGGTACAATCCTGACAACTATATCTTTAAGAAAGGTTTATGTTGTTTCTGCACTCAGGGTCTCGTTTGCTGTTACATGTCATTCATGATCATCAGAGGAAAAATTAGA
>NW_027648448.1:32500-37500 GCF_949987685.1 Ammodytes marinus
CTGGTGTGAGGATCGCATCACTTGTAACTGACAGACACCCACAAGTTCAGAAGTACTTGAGGGAGCAGAGACCAGACATCACACACTACTATGACGTATGGCATGTTGCAAAAGGTACCATAACAACCAATGAGGCATTGTAATTCATGTGTTTCTATTTATTTATTATAATATCCATAATTTAATATTAAATTCATCCTGCAGCGATTAACAAGAAAGTAGAGGGGATCGCCAAGGAGAAGGGATGTGAGAAGCTAAAGAAGTGGCAAGCAAGCATCAAGAACCACCTGTACTGGTCAGCTTCAAGCTCCTCAAGAGGGGAGGAGACTGTGGCTAAGTGGACATCCCTGCTCAACCACATCCAGAATGTCCATGTTCATGAAGATCCGCTCTTCCCTGCCTGCCTGCATGGACCTTCAGAAGACACCCTGAAGTGGCTGAAGCCAGGTATGCACTGAATCATATTTTACATCCAGGAATTAAATAGTTAGCACATGCTTGCATTTTATGTATTTCTATGGAGATTTTCTATTTATCCTTTATTTGTATGTCCTAAACATGTAGGTACCAAGCCTTTTTACAGGCTAGAGAAAGCGCTGGAGAGCAAACGCCTTCTCAAAGACATCGCCAAGCTCAGCCCACTGTACCAGACCTCCAACCTGGAAGTCTTCCACAGTGTCATCCTTCGGTTTGCACCGAAAAATGTTGCTTTTTCGTACCTTGGAATGATGTGCAGGTAAATAGTAATTAATATACAAATGTTATACTGTCTTATCAACTGTGTGTGCTACTCTGAATAAAATGCTTTTATTTTAGGCTTTACCTGACTGCATTTCATTTCAATGAGAACGCTGGACGTTGCCAGGCCAAGACTGCTAAAGGAGAACTCCGCTACAAAGTTCGCTTCCCCAAGGCCAAGAGGGGAGCACCTTCTCTCGAGAGAATAAAGACTCCACCAACTTGTTGTGAGTTGAAACATTTTTATTAGTAGAGTGATCAAGCATTTTTCAATCAATTTGACCTACATAGCACTTTATAAAAAAATATTTTATCATAAGGAATTTTGTAGAGCAGGTCCACACAATATTCTTTAGTTTTAAATAGACCCAACAATTCCCTTATGAGCAAGCACTTGGCGACAGTGGCAAGGAAAACTCCCCTTTAACAGGAAGAAACCTCAGACAGAACCTGGCTCTGTGTGGGCGGCCATCTGTCTCGACCGGTTGGGTTGAGAGAGAAAGAGGGAGAGAGAGAGACAGAGGCACAGCAACAAAAACTATAACAATACAAGCAACAGCAATAAAATAATATTTTATAACAATAGTCAAACATCAAATGTCAAGTATATTTTTTCTGCATGTATGTTAAAACAGTATTTATTAAAAATGATCTAACAAAATCCTAATAATCATAGGCTACGTGGATCAACTCCTGGACCTGCTTTTCAACAAGGTCATCAGTGACCCTGCTCCCTTTGTTGAAGAACTCATGGCAGTGCCAGTCCCGGAACCTCTCTGCACCCAATACGAGCGTCCCGAGAAGGCAGTCATCATTGGCAACTACGTGTCCCGGTTCAGTCGCCCAGAGGGGGTCTGAAACCAACATACTCACCATCAGCATCAGGATACTCACATTGGATTCGGAGCACTACACAGGAAGGTATGACCACCCGATTCCTTCTTCCCAAGTAACCCCAGCACCAGCTGACGAACTGCCTATAGGCCAGATAACGGGCTCGCCTGTAATAAACAAGTACATGTAGTGTGTAACTAGACAATAATTTTTATTTTTTTCTGTTTTACAGACGGACAAAACAAAGGCTTCACAATGGACTACAACTCATCTGCCCCGTCTAAATAGGTAACTCATTCATGGTTGAATGTGACATAAGCTGCTCACCATCAAATGCAGCAAGAATATATGTATTGTATTGTTTGACTAACATGTCTCTGCTCTTTCTTGTTCATTCTCTATTTGGTGATAGCCTGCCTGTGTAGCTGCATATGAAGTCCATCTCTCGTTTGACAACAGCTAGCCCGACTCTCAAACTACCTGTAGGTCTGGTAACAGGCTTGACTATAATTAAGAAGTCGATATAGTGTGTAACAAGACTTTTACTGTTTTGTTATGTAACTTAACTCCTTACTCTTCCTTCCTCCCTCCGTCCCCTTTCTGTGTCATAGAAGGACAAAACAGAGGCTGCACAATGGACTACAACTCTTCTGCCCCATCTGCATGCTGCATATGAATTCCAACCTCTACAATCTAAGATACGTAACTCATTCTCTGACATAAGGTTCTCATGATCAAATACAGTAAATATAGCTATTATATTATTGGACTAACATGTCTGTGCTCTGTTCTTTTTATTTTATTTCGCCATATCCTTGTCTGTGAATCTCCACATGAAGTCAATCTCGAAAAAGATAAGTAGCCTCTTCATTTGACAACAGTTAGTCAACTGCCTGTAGGTCTGGTAACAGGCTCGACTGTAATTAACAATGCGATATAGTGTTTTGATTGTGTAACTTATCTCCTCCCTCTCTCTTCCTCCCTCCGTCCCCTTTCTGTTTTATAGAAGGAAAAAAGGCTGCCAATGGACCACAACTCATCTGCATGCTGCATATGAATTCCAACCTCTACAATCTAAGATACGTAACTCATTCAAGGTTAAATGTGACATAAGGTGCTCATAATCAAATACAAAACATATAGGTATTGTATTATTGGACTAACATGTCTCTGCTCTGCTCTTTCTATTTCTATTTTGCCATAGCCTTGCCCGTGAAGCTGCACATGAAGTCCATCTCTAAAAAGATAAGTAGCTTATCCATTTGACAACAGCTAGCAAGGCCTGTGTGTAAATCATTATAAAAGTTATAACCCATTTTCTCTCCTTCTGCTTTTGTCTTGCAGTCATCATCCGGATGAAGAAGGACACAGAGTTATTGTTAGAGTGACCTGCGCAAAGACCTTATGACTTCAAACTGTTTGATTAAAGTCTCATTGTTTTCATTCAAGGCTGTGTGCATGTCTATGTATGCATTATAAAAGCAATATTCAATGTATTTTTCAAGTTATAGAAGAGGGCACAACGAAGCTGAATCAATTTATTTAGAGTATCATATTAGGTTAATTAATACTTACGCTGCTCTCTCTCGAACAGGCAGGCTTCCATAGCTGGCCCTGTAGACACTTAGAGCAGCTTGTAGAGCATAGGGGTTGAGACACACCGGTTCAAGGCCTGGGTGGAGTGTCATGCACCTTGGAGGCTCTGGAAGCTCCTCACATCTGTTCCTGACCTGGAGAAAGTGTTATTATACAGAAAATAGTCTATCATAGTAAAAATACATAAACATATTTTTTTAAGATGCACCATCCTTTTTTTATTCATCTTAAAAGGGTGGTGTGTCTTATATACAGATGCAGCGAATAAAAAAGGTATTAAATGCAGTGTGGTATTTTAACCAGGAGATGGCACTGTAACCAATTGGCAAAAAAAAAAAAATAATAATTATGGAAAGACTACCGTTACTTCTATTGAAGTCACCTGTGAGCAGATTGCGTCTTATATATGTGTGGTCTTTGAGTGGTACATTAACATGGAAAACTACTAACCGGGTTAATAACCTGGCAGCAGACATTTTCCAGCATTGTTGGCATCATCTGGCATTCTCCACAGGAACACCTGCAAGTATAATAAAGGTTCAGCATTAATTGACTAAATAAATTGATACAAGTTTCGAATAGTAATCTCTGGGCTATAAGGCCCTGCATCACTTTTTTATACAATTTGTCCGAAAGATTTATGTAGCCGCGGGAGTAGGTGCGTGTTACTATGTTCAGTGGTGAGGCTCAAAGACTAGCTACATAATTTGCCCACTGGCAAAGAGTTGGCTTTTTTTATTGCACAAATCATTTGGCTCATTTTAGCGTGATAGCGGGTCAGGTAGCCTACATGTTCATTAAAGACTAGGCTTTTAGTCATATTTTTTGTTTGTTTGTTATAATTTGGCTACTTAGAAAAAAATAAACTAGAAGTCTCTGCTGCAGAGGTGAGTCGCGTTACACAGCAGCCGAGTGGAGAGAGAGTTTACAAGACGATGGTTGATTGAGGAGTTGGAGTCGAAAGCAAACGCGCCTATTTGGCAATATTCTGATACAACCCCAATGTTAGGGAACTTGAAAACGTAGGGCTAAACGAGGCAGTCAGCAACTGATGAATGTGGCAGCAACGGGAGTCGGGAGGTAGGCTAATCATAATAAACGCACACACCCGCTCATCCACAGAGGCAGGCTGCTGTTCCGTGCCGATGACAGCTTGCGGTTAAAATATTAATAAACACATTTGAAATGGGTTGACACTGACATTTCCCGTGTGGAAATAAACCTACTCCCAAACCATAGCTTCTGTCTTCTCTTGAAAATGCGCGGCCAAGCCTAGGCCTATTTGTTTTATTTATTTACTTACACAACCGGTCGGTGTAATCGGTAACAATGGTGTTGTCACAAGTGTATTACCCGGTGTGAAAATGATGTTTTTGGTTGAATAATCTTATAGTATTGCTGGCAGATGTAGATGCTTAGGCTAGTGCTAACAACAAACACCAGAAAAGCACTGTAGCCGTAACGGCAACTACGTTGGACTCGTCTTTCGTACGTAGGCCTACTGTATACACTTTCGCAACAAATGACTGTTGAATATCTATATATAGCAAGCATGCTTAGGACTCACCATTCAGTTACCAACTGAGATGACGGATAATCGAAAGGCAGGGCTTCTGCTTCATCAACGGTGAAATCGGACTCTTGTGGCTCCGACATATAGGGAGAGACCACACTAACCCTGCTCAGCGCCATGACTGGGAGAACGTTCACTTTCAGAACGTTATTGACCACGCCTACACCGTCTTGGAAAATGTTCTAGGCAGCAAAAAAGCTGTTTTTCAGACTAAAATGTACAATATTTATGAAAATGTATTTTTAATGGGATAAATGTA
>NW_027648448.1:87500-147500 GCF_949987685.1 Ammodytes marinus
TGATCACAGACCCTCAATAAGACATACACTCACCTTGGTGACTCACTCTGCCCATTAAAGGGCAATTTCACTTTTTTTCTAGATTTTTTTTCTTCTTTTTTCCGCTTTATTAGACAGTTCGGAGAGGCACAGTTGAAATGGGGCAAACACTCTGCTCTTTGAAGGCCTATTTCACACATACATTGTTTTTCATGTCTTTCAATTGTAATTTTATCTAGACATTTTTAAATATTCAACATCATTCCTATTAGAGTTAAACAATTCACTACTGTTCATATTTAAGACTGTTTCTTACTTTTCCACATCTTCATACTCCTTTAGCTGATTCATATAAATTCAAGCCATCAAGGTAGTTTAGCTCCAAGTCTATTCAATTACTATTTCACAGTTTTAAGATTTGTATCCATGTCTTTCAACTTCTTCATAATTTCAGCAAGAAATGTTATTCAAACCTCTATATATTCAACTTTTCAACTCCTTTTAAGGATTCAAATTGTCCCATGTTCGTCTTGCATGGGAGCACATTTCCATAATTCACAATTTTTTCATAAAATTCATAACTTCAGAGATATTTAAAGGTTTATTACACCCAAAAAAGACATATTCTGCCGGTCGCATAGATGTGACTACTGAAGCAATCGAACCTACACAATGGAAGTTTTGGGCTTCCAAGCTAAATGGTGTCCAACCAACTGCTGCATATCAGTGTATTACAGGACCAAAATAACTGAAGACACTGTCATCAACTGTTGCCATAGAAACCAGTAACATCCCATGTGAAACTGTGTGTGTGTTTGTGTGAGTGAGAGAGTCCGTGTGTGTGTGTGTGTGTGTGTGTGTGTGTGTGTGTGTGTGTGTGTGTGTGAGTGAGAGAGTGTGAATGTGAAGAGACGTGCAGTGAGGTTTATGGCTGGTGAGGCACTGTCTTTTTTTAATCCTAATGTTTTTTGGGCTTTGGGGTGAAGAGGAGAGATATGGCACAGTTCTAAATGAAATAGTAATTTATTTACTTGATTAAATATGCAATAATATCTAATATTAATTGCATAGTTTGTCTTGCTGCAGTTATACCATTGTGTAGGCTATTTGAAATAGATAATTTAAAAAAAAACTCATCTCCTTTTAAACTTATTTTACACAAGTATGACCTTTATAAACTTCGACTTTATAAACCTTTAGTTTTTCCACTTTTGTTCAACTTTTCAATACAATATTTTGTATTCATAATTTTTTTTTTCATGTCTTTCAATTATAATTTGATCTAGACATTTTTAAATATTCAACAACATTTCTATTAGAGTTCAACAATTCACTACTGTTCATACTTAAGACTATAATTACTTTTCCACATCTTCATAGTCCTTTAGCTGATTCATATACATTCTCTCTCTAGGTCGTCCTCAGGCAGCAGTTTAGACTTATGCGTTCATTTAAAACCTCTGTCTGTGTGATCTGGTTGGGGACAGAAGTGTCTGTACGTGTGTAGATTAGCAGCTGTTTACACTTGACACTGATTAGCTCTCTGTCACCATGGTGACACCATTGGCACGTGCACCTGTCTTTGACTCAAAACTCCAATCCCTTAAAGCCTGTTACATACTCCGCGAGAAGAAAGAACAAAGTTCTCGGTGACAGAGTTGCGAGAATAAAATGACGTTCGACACCTCCCCGGAGTAAGACATTTTTAGAATTTAAAGTGCAGGTAAACTTTGCACACATGTCAATCATGACTCAAAGATGACCTCATATGATTGTAGAGAACCAACATTCCAAATAATACACATTTTTTTATACATTGTATTATTCACCTATGCTGCAGTGTCTAATTTTTTCACTGTAATATTTGGCAAAACTGTCATAATAGCCATTCAGCTATATGTAGGTGAAGTAGTCTGAAAATATTTTTTCATCACTTTGCTCCCCCCTGCCTCTGTGTGCTGCCCCCTAAAATTGCCACCGCTCATGTTAATTTTGACCAATCAGAGCAGGCTCAGATACTCCGTTCTTATTGGCTGTGGGACTGTCTGTTCACTTGGCAACGACGTTGATGCGTCAGTTGCGTGAGCGTTCACGACCCTAGCAGTCTGAAACTACTGTTTGGCCCTACTAAGGCAGACAGCGAATAGCAATGTCTTCACCAACGAACTATCTATACTATACTATCTATGCAACGAACCCTCAATTTACCATTCCCCGGATACCAACAACTAACACGGTGGGAGGACAGTGTGTACACAGAGACTGAGAAACACCGAGGAGGAAATGTAGTCGGGCGGCTGTTGCTGTATGAAGCCGAGACGTGTGGAAAGTGAGCCAGGAGAATGGGCTTCCTTTGGCTGTGCTTTAGCTGATAAACCAAGTTAGCACCGGTCGGATAGCATTAGTTAACTCACCCGGTTGACGCGTTAGCCAGAAGCTAGCTCCGCCTGCACGGGACTCCCGTGGCTCCTCTCCGCACTGTGGCTGGATAGCCTGCGCCGGTGTGCCCCACGAAGCACACCAGTTCGGACTGGTCCGCTGCCACCCTGCCAGCTCTCCTGGACGCTTACCTGCGCTCGCGGATTGCTGTCAATCGCGGAGGACGCCGCCTCCCTGCTACACCGCTACCCGACAGTGTTCACCTGCTGGCCGGTGTCGCGCCAATGTAGTTATCCCCGATAAAAATTGTATCCCCTGTCCGCGGGAGCGCGCATGCATTCATTGCAGGCGGAAGTACATGCTCCGCTCTGATTTCACCCATGGACGTTCACCCAAGGCTGTATTAAAAGTACATGGTTCCTAAATGTTAGTAATCAACAAGGTTGTAAAGCAGTCACTTCGGGCACATCTGTCAACATCTAAATGATTTTATTCTTCCTACGTGTTGACGATCTTTATACATTCAATGCGCAGCGGCCGAACTGACAGCTGTCTACTGAAAACCAGCTGATCGTATTTTATTTCTGTATGCTAATCCACGTTTCAGTTGCAAACTCTGCCTTTCATTACCCTACACAAATAACTGAGAAAAATAGACTAAACACTGAATGAAGAATATAGTCAGTCATAGGTTTAAGAGGAAATCAGTGCTAAGGCTATAGCCTACATTTGTTTATGTTTATTACAATTATTTTTTCTTCTTAAAACATGTGCAATATGAATTTTAATCAAACATTACAGCTCCATACTGTTATAAAGAAAGAATCCCTAAGCAAATAGAATTGAACTCAATGATGTGCATAGCATATAGTATTAAAGGTTATAGGCTACAATGACCAAAGTGCAGAGCAGGGATATGAAGCCAGGGCAAGAAAAGTAGGCTATTGTTCTAATTATAACAATCAAACCTGACTAATGCACCTACCATGAGTGTGTATGAGCAGATAAGTTTGCCTTGCATTAATGAAGGGGATAATGTTTGTTTATGCATAATACAGACAGTCCCAGATTAGAGCGCACACTGTCCCAGATTAGAGCAAAGACATTTTTTCAATTTTGCACAGGGACCACTAATATACAGTCCCCTACAAAAGTATTGGAACAGTGAGGCCAATTCATATATTTTTGCTGTAGACTGAAAACATTTGGGTTTGACACCAAAATATGAATATGAGACAATGATCAACATTTCAGCTTTAATTTCCTGGTATTTACATCTGGATCTGATACACAACACATAAGAAAGCATTATTTTTAAAGGAACAACATGTTATGTCCCGCCTTTTCAATTTGGCTATAGGATAGAAGAAACATGTTTATATTCTCTATAGTTGTAAGAAATTATCTGATGTATTTGAAAAATAAAACACTTGATTGTAGGACAGACAAAGTGAATGTTATGTAAAATTCTAGGGGATACATATTTTGGCAGGCCTAAAATGCTGTTCGTCAGAATGTGTGTCCCTATCAATTTGGCTAGGAAAGAAGAAACATGTTCATATTCTCTATAGTTGTAAGAAATTATCTGATGTATTTTAAAAATAAAACACTTGATTGTAGGACAGACAAAGTGAATGTTATGTAAAATTCTAGGGGATACATATTTTGGCAGGCCTAAAATGCTGTTCGTCAGAATGTGTGTGTCCCTATCAATTTGGCTAGGAAAGAAGAAACATGTTCATATTCTCTATAGTTGTAAGAAATTATCTGATGTATTTTAAAAAATAAAACGCTTGATTGTAGGACAGACAAAGTGAATGTTGTGAAAAATTCTAGGGGATACATATTTTGGCAGACCAAAAATGCTGTTCGTCAGAATGTGTGTGTCCCTATCAATTTGGCTAGGAAAGAAGAAACATGTTCATATTCTCTATAGTTGTAAGAAATTATCTGATGTATTTTAAAAAATAAAACGCTTGATTGTAGGACAGACAAAGTGAATGTTATGTAAAATTCTAGGGGATACATATTTTGGCAGACCAAAAATGCTGTTCGTCAGAATGTGTGTGTCCCTATCAATTTGGCTAGGAAAGAAGAAACATGTTCATATTCTCTATAGTTGTAAGAAATTATCTGATGTATTTGAAAAATAAAACACTTGATTGTAGGACAGACAAAGTGAATGTTGTGAAAAATTCTAGGGGATACATATTTTGGCAGGCCTAAAATGCTGTCCGTCAGAATGTGTGTCCCTATCAATTTGGCTAGGAAAGAAGAAACATGTTCATATTCTCTATAGTTGTAAGAAATTATCTGATGTATTTTAAAAATAAAACGCTTGATTGTAGGACAGACAAAGTGAATGTTATGTAAAATTCTAGGGGATACATATTTTGGCAGACCAAAAATGCTGTTCGTCAGAATGTGTGTGTCCCTATCAATTTGGCTAGGAAAGAAGAAACATGTTCATATTCTCTATAGTTGTAAGAAATTATCTGATGTATTTGAAAAATAAAACACTTGATTGTAGGACAGACAAAGTGAATGTTGTGAAAAATTCTAGGGGATACATATTTTGGCAGGCCTAAAATGCTGTCCGTCAGAATGTGTGTCCCTATCAATTTGGCTAGGAAAGAAGAAACATGTTCATATTCTCTATAGTTGTAAGAAATTATCTGATGTATTTTAAAAATAAAACGCTTGATTGTAGGACAGACAAAGTGAATGTTATGTAAAATTCTAGGGGATACATATTTTGGCAGACCAAAAATGCTGTTCGTCAGAATGTGTGTGTCCCTATCAATTTGGCTAGGAAAGAAGAAACATGTTCATATTCTCTATAGTTGTAAGAAATTATCTGATGTATTTGAAAAATAAAACACTTGATTGTAGGACAGACAAAGTGAATGTTGTGAAAAATTCTAGGGGATACATATTTTGGCAGGCCTAAAATGCTGTCCGTCAGAATGTGTGTCCCTATCAATTTGGCTAGGAAAGAAGAAACATGTTCATATTCTCTATAGTTGTAAGAAATTATCTGATGTATTTGAAAAATAAAACGCTTGATTGTAGGACAGACAAAGTGAATGTTATGTAAAATTCTAGGGGATACATATTTTGGCAGACCAAAAATGCTGTTCGTCAGAATGTGTGTGTCCCTATCAATTTGGCTAGGAAAGAAGAAACATGTTCATATTCTCTATAGTTGTAAGAAATTATCTGATGTATTTTAAAAATAAAACGCTTGATTGTAGGACAGACAAAGTGAATGTTATGTAAAATTCTAGGGGATACATATTTTGGCAGGCCAAAATGTATGTCCCACCTTTTCAATTTGGCTATAGAGGAAACATGTTTATATTCTCTATAAGAAATGATCTGATGTATTTGTAAAATAAGAGAAGAAATAGCATGTATATTAGTGGTCCATTAGCTGTCCGGCTGCAGTCAGGCTTTTTCGTCACTCCCCCGACTGCACTCGGCTACTCTCGTCTACTTTCCAGACGAGCCGAAACGGGGATCGAACGAGTCTAATCACAGGCAGTGCAAATGAAGTCGTTTTCTGCAGGTGGGCCTTGGGTGCACTTCTGGTGGAACCAGCGCGAACAAACATCACACTGAATCTAAAAACAAATCATTTGTAGTTAGAATATGATGTCTTCAGTAGAGACCTGCACAGTTGTGTACTTGCGTTATTGATATTACATTTTTTATATATTTCATGTGGATCTTAAATAATAAAATCTAGGAATTGTGGGATTATTTGAAGAATCCAACATAAATCTGTGGAATACTTTAAAATCATTCACAGTTGTTTCATTGAATTAGTTACCCAATTGTTGTCTGCCTCATGCTCCTCTTCACCACAGAAGTGGCATATGTCAGTGAGGTCATCTGTTAAAAAAACATGTACTTTCATCATGTACACAAATTGAAATCTATTTAAATAACTCAAGAATAGTTATGATAAGTGTGTGTTTCTAAAGGACGATTTTATGACAAAAACTACACTGACATAACTTACCAGTCTGTAGAAGGAGCGTTTTGGCAATGTGCAGCCTGTGTTTGACTATGGCCTTCTTTGTTACTGGAAACCATAACGATTCATTTTTCAGGATTTTCTCAGCAAACTGAAAAATACATTTAGAGATGATTAAACTATAGAGTTACCAAAACTGTACTTATTAGCAAAAAGGAACCTGTGTATAGCTTCACAGAGGCATGAATCAGCAGTACATTTCTTAAAGTAATTGGTGTATTGTTCTACTATATCTATAAGGGTAACATTTTCAACTGAACAAGAAGGTTGTAATAGAAGGATGAAGGCACAGCCTAGGATAGTATACGTACCTTTAAGGCAAAGACTCCACATGAGGTGCCGTCCAACTGGCTCGGATGTGGGACTGTGTGACATGTCCACCTTGAGACATTGCACCCCTTCCTTCGCATATATGCCCTGAAGAAGTCAGTCATTATAACATAATATATTATGTGCTGAAATTTGGTAACACATAAAAGTAAACATTTTAAAATTCTCCTACATACAAAGGGCAGCATTTACACCCTTATTAGATCAGTTATTTATTGGAAACTGCAGCTGATACATAATACCATTACTGGAGTTTCATACAAGAGTGAAGGCAAATAACTGAATTAACTCAAGTTTATCACTCCCAAGTTTTATATTATTTTTTTTCCAACTTGAAAGTCTATAATGGATGAAAGAAGTTGTCTCTTTTTTGTTCAAATACTTTTCTGTTCCCCTATTGACCATAATTATTATTATTAAACACAGTTAAATTCAGCGAGAGTAGGAGAGTCAGTCAGTCAGCAAGAAACACTTTGATAATCATTTGAGCATTGCGTTTGAAATTAGTTGCATAATTTAAATTTACTTTAAATAATTAGTATAATCAATCGAGCTGCCCAAGTTGAGTGTTTTTGTTATATTCTTAACCTTGAGATCGTCTCAGTAGATTGGTGGTGGAACCTCAATTACCCCTTTTAGATTTGAAATATAGCTGTGATAGATTTAATAATCCCTTAAAATTAAATCAAAAACATCTTGGCTGTGTTAAAAAAGAAAAACTGTATTGTTGTATTCTTAAACCCTTAGCTGCCAAGTCCTCCTTTCTCTGTAAGTAAATCTTCTCTAAAAGTTAGTTTTTTTTATTGAGAATGGACATACTTAAATACATTTTGAAATTTCAATAATTCTGAAGTGTATTTAATTAATAATTATTTTTAAGGCAATTCTTACCTTGTGGTTTCCAAACATCTTCTGATGTTTGTTTCGGACTCCCCCATTGAATCCAGGAACAGGGACTTCTTTTCTTGTGGGAAGATGACCTAAATAGTTTTTCCAAGAAAATAAAATAAAAAATAAAATCACACAATATTTCTTTACCAGCTCAAGTGTACTATGTAACACATTCACTGCTTTTTTCTTGAATTATGTAATAGAGTTGCAGATTCAAAGATGTTTTATGTTGAAGATATTTGTTTACCGCTAAAGTCCAATGGTGATTCTCATTTATGATCCCAACAATCACTTCATAGTCCATTGGTTGAATCTAAAATTGAACAAAGAAGGTCCTTCAATCTATATAAACTAATCCAACATATTTAAAGCATTAAACATTTTTTATATCTTGTTGTTTTACTAAAATTGGAATTTGTAATAATGATAATACCTTGCATCTTTTGTTTTTATTTTGCCACATTGCATTCATGGCAAATGAGTCGATGAATGCTGCTTTTTTGGCTGAGTTGTGGCTGTTGTATTCGCGCACCATCACCGCCAGATATGCATTAATTGTCTGTGAAGGAATTTTTAAGAACAGATTATGATTTTTTCACAAAAACACATGCTGACTTGTGTTTGTGTATATATATGTGCGTGTGTGAAGAATATACTGTATACATATCTAACACACACACACAAATAATAAGCATTTGGAAAAATGTGCATTATATTTAATGAAGTTCACTGTACCTCACTTTCCAACTCCATGTTGGGACCAACCTGATAAATGTCCCAATAGAATAATTTATAAGCCCCTATCTTTGAGAGGAGGACATGTGCCTTGTTTCCGGCCCAGGCATCCAGCACATCTGCCGAAAATAAGAACAAATATTATTTAAAAAATTCTAGTAAACACAATTGTAAAATGTAATTGGCAATTGGCAACTCATCAGCAAATGTCCTGTAATCCATCACAATATTTAACATTGTAACCACATTGTTCACAAGTTAAACACACACAATCCCTTGTTAATCATTAAGGGTGAGAGTTGATTGAAAGAACAATGAGCTTCGATATTGGCATCTTCAAAGAAATCAATGAATCTTACATTTATCAGCTTTGGCAGGTTCGACAGGGGCTTTGGCACGTGGGACTGAGGCTTTGGCAGGTTGGACTGGGGCTTTGGCAGGTTGGACTGGGGCTTTGGCGGGAGCTTTGGCTGGTTGGACTGGGGCTTTGGCTGGTGGGACTGGGGCTTTGGCTGGTTGGACTGGGGCTTTGGCTGGTGGGACTGGGGCTTTGGCTGGTGGGACTGGGGCTTTGGCTGGTGGGACTGGGGCTTTGGCTGGTTGGACTGGGGCTTTGGCTGGTGGGACTGGGGCTTTGGCTGGTGGGACTGGGGCTTTGGCGGGAGCTTTGGCTGGTTTGACTGGGGCTTTGGCGGGAGCTTTGGCAGGTTGGACTGGGGCTTTGGCAGGTTGGACTGGGGCTTTGGCAGGTTGGACTGGGGCTTTGGCTGGTGGGACTGGGGCTTTGGCTGGTGGGACTGGGGCTTTGGCTGGTTGGACTGAGGGTGGTGGGGATGGTACTGCTTTTTTAGAACCCCAATGTGGGACTCTCAGTATTGTTTCTGTGCAGATCTTCAGGTGATCTATATTGATTTTCCTATATATTTTTCCATCATCACCCTTTAGATCTGCACTTTTGGTATCCAATGCTGTTAAAACATACGGTCCAAGGAAAGTGGCCTCTAATTTCCCCCCCTTCCTCTGTTGGCTCCGTACATTTTGCCGCCAAACTTTATCCCCCACTTGAAAGCCTGGGGCTTTGTTCCCTGGCTTAATTTTGCCCTTTGTTTTCTCCCCCCCTTTCGCAAGATTTTCCGCCACCAGTTCCATAACTTTGGTTTGGGTCTTGAATTCCTGGGCCAACTCCTCTTGTCCCACAAGTTCTTCCACTGTGTTGTCAAGCTTTGAACAGAAATACATTATTAGGACATTATGATAGTGACTTTTGCATGTCTCTTATTACTATACATTCTTTAAGTAAACAATAAATATACTTGCAGACACACAGACAGACACACAGACACACAGCTCTACCATGTAATCTTCTGGGATTTCACAGGGGTAGCGAGCCTCCCTGCCGAACATTAAAAAGTACGGTGAGTACTTTGTGGTGGTCTGTTTTTTGGTTCGTAGTCCGAACATTACCGCATCCAGGTAGGTGTCCCATTTCTCCGGATGTTGCCCCACCAGTTTACCAAGGGCTCTGAAAACAAATAAAATGTTAAAATTATTGCTATTTATGATTAGGATCAGTTTTGTAAATAGTTGATATATTTTTATACATGCCTTTCTAGTGGAATGAAAAAAAACATAAAAATTATAGAAATGTGCTTTATGTACTCTAAGCATGGTGTGATCGATTAAATAATAGAAGAAAGGACTCACCTCTGAATTGACCCGTTCATTCTTTCTACCAAACCATTTGTTTGGGGATGGTAGGGTGAACAGAGCGATCTTTTTATGTTTAGGATTTCGCACACTCCCTTGTTGATCTGAACTCAAAAGGGAAAAATAGTTTGATAAATTAACTCACTACACTTTTCGCATGATCAAAAATACCAATAACGTGATATACAGAGAGAGTGTGTGTGTGTGTGTGCGTGTGCGTGTGCGTGTGTGTGTGGGTTCATGTACATTTTTGAACTAGAACAGAATTACTTACCGAATTGACAAATTCTTTGCCCTGATCCGTTAGGATCCTTTTTGGGGCTTCGAATTGGTGCACAAATTTAGTGATGCACTGTGTCACCTCTGAAGCGCTTTTGGTTTTTAGGGGGTACGCCTGTGGCCACTTGGTAAAATAATCCACCATCACACAGATGTACTGGTGCCCGTCTGCTGTTTTAGCCAGTTTCCCGATCAGGTCCATTCCCACCAATTCAAAAGGCTGAGAAACCTTACAGTATAGGAAAGATTTTCATATTAGTTATATTTCAGAAACTGCTTAATGTGTACAAACAGTTTCGTTAAAACACAATCAACAACTAAAGTGGCCTAAGTCATCTTGTACACAGTATTTAATTAACCGTTTTGCAGTGTTTGGATTAACTAACCTTTATGGGAGTGAACACTGTTGGCTTTTTAATTGATACAGCATTGGCCTGGCATGCTGCACATTGGGAAACCTGTTGATGACATTTTAAGATGGCTACTTGTTTATTTAGATCAATAAAAGTATTTAACTGAAAATTAACTTAACCTTTCCCAAATCCTTTATAATACATAGAAAATATGTTGAAGATGAATTGTTTTGTCTCTTAAATGAATAGCCTTATTAGTTTAAAAAAAAAAATATATATAGGGTGTATATAGTGCTTACTTACCCAGTTATTTATGTCGACTGCCATCCCGGGCCAGTAAAATTTGCTTGACATCACCTGCCTGGTTTTTGTCTGGCCACAGTGGGCCCCGGTTGGGCTGGCATGAAAGCCTACAAACAGGGCATCTGCCTCCTCAGTCCCACAGACCACTTTTGTTTTTATGGATTTGGCAGTCCCTTTGTAGCGCCAGTAGTAAAGCACCTCTCCTAAACAAAAGACAAAGACAATATTTAAACATAGGCTTACACAAATTCTTATAAGCCTTTACCTGGTAATCATCATGATAAAATATTTGGAGGAATCTGTCCATAGTATTGAGAATGAGCTATAAAATATGACTTTTGTACTAATGTTGCACGAAATAAATCATAGCCTTACAAAAGATTTTACTGATCAAATGTACAGACTGTGTATCTTGCTAAACCTAATGCCAAATACAGGGTTATGCCATTTACATGGTTCATGAATTAATGTGTGTGAATGCTGGAGCATCCAAATCTTAAGCTATTTTAACCATTCAACTATCAAAATGTTCAGCTCCTGTATCTCTTCCTTTGACTTCTTTATTTAATTTTGAAACAATTAAAAATAATCAGTTTTTTAACAAATCTTTTTAAAGAAAATTTAACGATTTAAGATCTTTATCCACATGAATCCCATTTTGTACATCTTCAGCAAAGCCCTGTGGTGTTCACAGTTCCAACATGTTAACACTATTACAGTATTTAAGCTTTTGTGTTTTGTTTGACTAGTTGATTCTGCAATTCTCTCTGTCTCATGGCCAGGTCTACAATGACTGAGCATGTTTAGGCCCAATGTACAGTAATGGTCGTCTGTGCATGTCTCTCAGCCATGCTCTCAACCATGCTTTCAACTACTACCAATACTAGTTTTTAAGCACTTAAATGTCTTCAATTATCTTCAACACCTTTCACATTCATGAATTCTCAGCCATATTTTGCAGTTTCATTTACATTTCTGCACTTGTAATACAATTTTTCAGCTCCTATTCAGCATCAATTTTTCAAATGTTTTCATATCTTCATACCGGTTCCAGTTTAGCGTTAGCTTTTTCAGCTTCCAGCATTCATACACATTTTCTTCTGGAAATACTTTTTCTAGTTTGTTTTGAGTTATCATATCAACTAAACATCATTTGTTATACTATAAATACAGACTGTTATATTTCTTATTTTATAAATTAATTGATGACAGTTGTGATGTTGCTTTTCTTACCTTCAATGTCATATATTGACGCCTTTCTTCGCAGAAGAAATTTTTCTCTTTTTGAGAAGAGAAGAGGATATTCCCCTTTTAATTTGTACTGTACAATTTCTTCATACATCTTTGGATCCATTGTCAGTCAACCAACCACACACCACAACCAACACTGACTGATTAATAACACGTGTATTAACCTTCTCATCTCCGATGGCTCACAACCCTAACCCTCCTACTATCCTTGGGGTCATTTTTTTTAAATTAATTCAACCTTTATTTGTACTCGAGAGATCATTGACCCCACTTAATGTTTAACATCTTTAAATACATGGTTGAAATTATTTTTTTGCTTCAGATTTAATGACTTTGAATATTTGTACAAGGACAACTACAAATGTTAGATTAGAATTATTTAAGGCTCACTTTAATTTTTAAAAGTTTTGTCTCTGAAATACGACACCCTCCACATGCCATGGAACCATGGCAGGCAATTCGAACCAATGTTTCTTTATACAGTAGTCCTTTGATCTATCTAACTGCCATTAACTGACATTAAGATCATGTGAGGACAGTGATAATTCAACGGACGCCATTTCTCATGTGTGCTTTTCTTCCACTGATATGTCACAACTATTTGACAGTGAAAGTGACAGAGGAGAATGTGTCTGATAAATATGCCAATGTTGACCCTGATTATGATGATATTAAGTGTTGGTCCTCAACACACATGCAAACATGTTACCTTACAAAAGTGGAAAATTATTATGTTCCCGCTGCTAACTTGATAGGTTAGACTAGGGTAAAAATAGTGTAGACTTAGAGCTGGTAATGTCATCAAAATGGTTCAAGGCCCAACCTGATATGCTGTCAGCCATGTCCAAGACATAAAACCAGCATTTGAGCTTGTTATAACAGCATCGATTGAGGATCACATAACTGAGATGACATATTTAGAGAAGAGGCGCATGTATGGGGACAGCTGGAAATACTCCGATCTCACACATACATTATTTGCATACATAGGCCTTACTTTTTTTTTTTTTTTACAATTTTAAGTCAATCGCTGAGATTTTATGGTGTCTAGCTTTTTTTTAAATCACGTCATAGATATTCTAGATGTACAAGAAGGTATTTTGGGTGTTGTGTTTACAATCAAATGCTATTTAGGTAGTCAGGAAATACAAAAAGAGTACCTGACATAAAAACAATGTTTTTCTGGAGGATTACATTGTTGGGATCAAATTGACCCTAAGAATATCCTGTGTTAGCAACATTTGAGGGGTAACAGGTGGGTTTACCAATGACCTTACTTAGTTTGCATAATAAATGAGCAAGGAGTCACTTGTCTTAATGTGTAGATAAACTTTATTGATAAAACTCCAGGGGAATTTCAGTTATTACAGCAACTCAGGCCTCATATACTGTGGAAAAAGTCAGAATGTGTGTGATCTGATGTATTTGAAAGATGAAACACTTGATTGTAGGACAGACAAAGTGAATGTTATGTAAAATTCTAGGGGATACAAATTTTGGCAGGCAAAAATGTATGTCCCTGTTATGATAGCTCGGGATGACTCAAACAGAAACCCAGGTAGTCAGTTTAGAACAATGTTTATTTCAGGCAGGACACTGGACAGCTGAATGGCGTGGCGAGCAGAGGCTAGTGGATATCCGGAACCCGCAGGCAGGCGAGCAGGAAAGGTGAACTGCAGAGGCAACTGGCACGGAAGAAAAGAGGAGCAGAGTTACAACTAACTAACTCAAACTAAGATTTGAAAGAAAACAACAAACATAGAAAATCCTGATCTCTGGTAATTTACCGCTCTGGTATGTAGGCTTAAGTAGAGAGGTCTGATTAGCCAACGATCCACACCTGGAGCAGTCTGCCCAGGAGTGCCGCCACGCCCACATGCCAACAGGGAGACAGACAAATGGGAGAACAAGAAGGAGAGACAGACAAGGGAAAACATACAACACATACAGAGGAGAAGGAGAGGCTGCCATGCCGTGAGTCACGACAATCCCACATTTTCAATTTGGCTATAGGATAGAAGAAACATGTTTATATTCTCTATAAGGAATGATCTGATGTATTTGTAAAATAAGAGAATAAATAGCATGTATATTAGTGGTCCATGTGCAAAATTGCTCAAGAAAATGTGGGACAGTGTGCGCTCTTATCTGGGACTGTCTATATTATGCATAAACACAAATATTATTCCATTCATTAATGACTATATTCTTCATTCAGTGTGCGTCATAGAGAAGGGGTACCCTACACAAATAACTAAGAACAATAGACATAACATGTAGGCTACCCCCTTCTCTATGATGCACACTGAATGAAGAATATAGTCAGTCATAGGTTTAAGAGGAAATCAGTGCTAAGGCTATACATTTGTTTATGTGTATTACAATTATTTTTTCTTCTTAAAACATGTCCAATATGAATTTTAATCAAGCATTACAGCAAATAGAATTTAACTCAATGATGTGCATAGCATATATAGTATTAAAGGTTATAGGCTACAAGAAAAGTAGGCTATTGTTCTAATTATAACAATCAAACCTGACTAATGCACCTACCATGAGTGTGTATGAGCAGATAAGTTTGCCTTGCATTAATGAAGGGGATAATGTGTGTTTATGCATAATACAGACAGTCCCAGATTAGAGCAAAGACATTTTCTTGAGCAATTTTGCACATGGACCACGAGTGAATGTTATGTAATATCATTCCTAGGGGATACATATTTTGGCAGGCCTAAAATGCTGTCCGTCAGAATGTGTGTGTCCCTATCAATTTGGCTAGGAAAGAAGAAACATGTTCATATTCTCTATAGTTATAAGAAATTATCTGTGGGACTGTCTGTCTGTATTATGCATAAACAAACATTATCCCCTTCATTAATGCAAGGCAAACTGATCTGCTCATACACACTCATGGTAGGTGCATTAGTCAGGTTTGATTGTTATAATTAGAACAATATAGCCTACTTTTCTTGTAGCCTATAACCTTTAATACTATATGCTATGCACATCATTGAGTTCAATTCTATTTGCTTAGGGATGCTTTCTTTATAACAGTATGGAGCTGTAATGCTTGATTAAAATTCATATTGCACATGTTTTAAGAAGAAAAAATAATTGTAATAAACATAAACAAATGTAGGCTATAGCCTTAGCACTGATTTCCTCTTAAACCTATGACTGACTATATTCTTCATTCAGTGTTTAGTCTATTTTTCTCAGTTATTTGTGTAGGGTAATGAAAGGCAGAGTTTGCAACTGAAACGTGGATTAGCATACAGAAATAAAATACGATCAGCTGGTTTTCAGTAGACAGCTGTCAGTTCGGCCGCTGCGCATTGAATGTATAAAGATCGTCAACACGTAGGAAGAATAAAATCATTTAGATGTTGACAGATGTGCCCGAAGTGACTGCTTTACAACCTTGTTGATTACTAACATTTAGGAACCATGTACTTTTAATACAGCCTTGGGTGAACGTCCATGGGTGAAATCAGAGCGGAGCATGTACTTCCGCCTGCAATGAATGCATGCGCGCTCCCGCGGACAGGGGATACAATTTTTATCGGGGATAACTACATTGGCGCGACACCGGCTAGACTGCTGCTAACCCCCGGCGCCGTCCAACTGGCTTCCCCGTCTCCAGCGAAGCTACAACCGGCACGCTCCACTCCGGTTGTGTGCAGCCACCACCTCCATAATGAACCGAAACATTACTGCTAAGTCCGGGGAACTTTCACGAAAAGTACAACGAAGCACCGGTGTATCTACGCCAGCCACGGTCCCGTCACAGCCAGGTAGGGTAATGTAGGATACTTGCCTTTATTTTGTACTGCCGTGCACACAATGGTGCTGTAAATGTGTTTGGTATGGTGCTCCCTTGCTGTTTGTGTGAATCTGCAATGCTGTTTTAAGGCTATTTGTTCCGTTTAGTTGCTGTTAATTTGTCTTTTGGCACAATTGTTGGCCGTGTTGTTGTTGTTTTTGTGCGGACATGATCGCTGTTGTGTCGGGTCGGCCAAGGTTGATTAGGGGAATAAATATATCGGGGATGGGGGGAGACACTAGGTGCGTTGGGTGCAACATGAACGCGCTTAGCTGTCGTTCGGAGGGAGGAGCTGCAGCAGGTAGAGCGTTGCGAAAACAGCCGTTGGGATCCCAACGGCTCCCAACGGCTGAAATTAGACACTGCAGCTGTGTAGGTTTCGATCAGCTGTGACAACGTCAAAGGGTGTCAACAGACGTCTGGTTTATTGTTAAAGTGTGTTAATTAAATCGTGTTTGTGCTTATGATGGTTGTGCTTTTATTAATGATTGATAAATTACACACACGCCTACTGCACAGCAGAAGCAGTTGGTGAATTCGTAATCGATGAGGCTGCATTCATTTGCAGTAGGAAATCCAAGGGCTCAATTAATTGACACTTTAACCATGCATTCATTTTAATACAATTTATGATAAGCACGTCTATGAAAGTGTTTGAAAAAGCAGCAGGTGTGTGTACGTACACACACCTGCTTTTTCGTGTCTGTACACACACGATGTCGCATTTCTTAAGCTATCTATATTTGACTGGAATTTTCCGAGTGTCCGTGAACGCACGTCATCGTACTGTACAGTTCTCCTCTGGTCTTTGCGGTGAGTAGACGTGTCTCTTAACTGACAACTATAACTGTATAAAAAGACGGCTGAGTGGTTTAACATTAATATTAATTATTTAATAACGTGATGACTTGTTACACACTAGAGGTACTAAAGCCTTTATGCCTTTCTGGTCCGACATTGTTATGGTAAAGTAGGTTAGGAAGCTAACGGCCGTACAGCCTTTAGCGTTATTGCTAAAGCTAGATATTAAATATCCCCCACTGAAGAAGAATAAATAATTCCCACTGTGTAAGAAATGTTCTTATGTTCACTGTCGGACTGCTACAGCAGGTCAGCGGTGAAACTGCTTTGAGCCGGCTGTTAAATTGTTATGGGGGAGGTCGCAGCGCATGAGTTAACTAGCTAAGTAGAGACACTGCTAGCCTTGAAGTTGCCTATGACTCAGGATATACTAGCTTTAGGCTACGTGCTGTTGCTTGGAAGCTAACTCAGAAGTGAACGCAAGCACAGTATTGAGACAGCTGGAAATGTATCATTTCATTTGTCTTTCCCTTAAATCATAACATCAACATTAGAACCATAACGCGACCTCGGAAGGAACAATAATGCTTGGCTAAATCGTTTTTTTTTTTTTTGCTTTTGAGGAAGTTAGCTATGGGGCTGGCTACTATTGTCTAGCAACGATGACAGACAGGCTCGCTGCAGCTTCGCTCGCTGTGCCTCTTCGGCGGCCAAGTCCCAAAATGTCCAGATGGGCAAATTCTAGTTGTGATTTATTATAACCCAAAACATCCCTAGAATACGTTTTGTAGAAGACTACTTTACCAGTAAATTACTTAAAGCTGCAGTTGATAATTTCAGCCGTTGGGATCCCAACGGCTGTTTTCCCAACGCTCTACCTGCTGTAGCTCATCCCTCTGAACGACAGCTACGCGCGTTCATGTGAATTCAGTTGACAGGAGACAAACACCATGTCCGATTCCGAGGTGATTAAACATTAGTAATGATAACTACATACGTACATATTGAGCATACATTTTAATCACAGACATACCATGTGGGTCTATGTTAGCTTAAAATCATTGCAAGTGTGCTGGTTGGCCTAACAAAAGTAGCTGTAACAGCCAGGCAAGATAGCAAACTAATTGTAAGAGCGGAGAGGTGTGTGTGTATCTCCTACTATCTATGCTCCTGCTCTGACCGCAGCTGGGAGGGGCTGCTCGGGCAGTGTTGCCAACTTAGCGATTTTGTCGCTATATTTAGCTACTTTTCAGCCCCCTTCAAACAATAATTTTTTATAATATAATTATTTTCTGAAATGTTTGAATAAATATGCAAATTAGCCAATGTTTATGCGTCCAAAGTTTTAACAAAACAAAATGAATACAGTCTTTTTTAATGTTCTAAATAAAAAAATACTATCAAAAAATAGTGCTGCCTTTTTCGGTGAAGCATCTAACAATTTGGTCTAATTTAACACTTCAAATTTATTTTAATTATCAAAAGCATAGTATTGGACAATCCATATCATTTTCAGACCATTTGTTGAATGAAAAAAATAGTTTCCCGCAAAAAAATGTCAATTTGACCCCAGTACAACAGGAGGGTTAAAAAAATTGGAAACACACAAATTACCCATTTGTTTTTCTATTCAATATTATGAACTAAAGTCAATGCATTGCTTGCTGCTTTGCAAGCACAATAAATTATATTAAAGTTTTCCATTAGAACAACAATTGAATCTCTTGTCAATAAAGATTTTATATTGCCATGTGAAAAGTAGGGCACCTCTAATGAATCAACAGGCTATATACTGTGCGCTCATTATTATTACTGATTGTTATCTCCTCTCTGTTTCACATGCAGAATTACAAGAAGACGATTGGCCCTGCAGTCCTGCATGTTTCTCCCATCCCAACCCCCAACCCCTCTATCCTCTGTCTTCCTCCATCTGTTGTCTCTTACTTCTTTCTCTCTCCCCGTTTTCACGGGTTTTCACTGTTCAGCCTATTGAACTATTGACCGAGGCACTGATAAAGTACCACGTCAGTTGCTGATTTTTGAAAGTGGCACCACTGATAAAGGCCACGTCAGTGTTGTTTTGAGTGGCACTTACAAAACTTTTGACCCTGTGGCTTTGCCATTTCTGACAAATATAACTTACTAACTTGACTGTGACCATGCCCAGGAAGGGGAAGAAGTCTCAAGCATCAAAGGTACGCTGGCTTAAGTTAAGCGAGTTTCTACACTCAACAGAAGCTCAACATGTGGACAATGTTCAACCTCGCAACAACAGAGAAGTAAATGTTTCTGAACCTTCTAATGATAATGTAACATGTGTGTTGGCATCCCGCAGTCAGAACCATCATATGTATCATGAGTCCAAAAACAGTCAGTGCACCTGTAACTCTGTAACATTTCTAGCTTACCTGCATGAGTTACATCACCTCCAAAGTGCAGAACTTGATCTTGTTTTAGATAGAGGCCATGACATGTATTCACTTGTAGTGGAACAGTTGGGTCATGATAAAAGGATGGTTCACAGACACTTGAATATAGAAGAAATTCCTGAGGTTGTTAAGGGCTACAGACTGCAGCACATAATGACAAAGTGTGACTCAATGTATGGAAATTTTCTATCTGCTCCTGCTGTAGGCGACTTCATCAACCTTGCAGCCAGACTCCAGTGTTTGTCATCCGGGGTAAATGCTCTGCTGATAATGAGTTCTCTGTGCATCGCTGTTTTCCGAGACCAGCTAGGAAGGTATGGCTTTTTTGACCCACACACCAGACGCCCAGATGGATTTCCCACTGACCCAGACGGTACTGGTACGGCAGTCATGTGTACTTGTACACATTTAAGTGATCTGATAACAAAAATTATCACAAGCTTCACTATGTTGGGCACCAGCCCTGATGCTCCTTATGAGCTTATTCCTGTGGTTTTCAACAGTGAGCATGAATTATCTGTTGCTGAAAATGTAGCACCAATACACTCTACTGCAGACATTGCTGTTTCACATATGGGGGAGGAGAACCTTAACACTATTTCCAGTGTTACAGACACTGAAAGTGACATGTATTTGCCATCATGCTCAGTTACAGAGTGCACACCCTCTGCTAACATTACATCAGATGCAAATGATGATCCACAAACTAACCAACAGATGCCTAAACTATCTAAACTCGCCAAACATAAAAGGGCCAAGTATAGAAAAAGAGCTAAGGCTTTGGAGAAGGCAAAAGCCAAACCTGACAAAACCGCTGAAAAAATCAGAAGAGCAGAAATTCGACAAATGAAAAGAAAAAGTAAACAGAGGGAAAGGTATGCTAAAGATAAATGTGTTAACAAACATATGCAATCCCATACAACTGTTTCATACAGAGAAAGAAAGATGTCCTACATACGTTCTCGCTATCAACACGATTCTACATTCCAGCAGAGGCAGAAGCTTTACTTGACAAAACGTTACAGACAAAGCGAAAGCTTCAGGCTGAAGCAGAAGTCATACATATGCACCCGCTATCGCTTAAATGCTCGTTTCAGACAAACTCAAAAGTCTCATGTAACCACTCGTTATGCAAAGGACCCTGCATTTAGATCCAGACAAAAAGAAACAATGAGACAACACATGAGAAACAAATACCAAAACAATCGTGCATTTGGAATGACTCATCGAATGAATTGTGCAATGAGAATAAGACAAAAATACAGACGCATGCAAAGAAGGCAAAACCAAAGGGATGACGGTCTGATGAGAGATTCTATGGATGACAGTCTCATTAGAGATGTAATGGAAGACATTCAGATGAGAGATGCTATAGAGGTTTTTCGATCCAATATAAAGAAAGCACCGATACATGGCTGCACGGTCTGCTGTCGGGCATTGTTTCCAAATCAAGTGAGATGTTGCGATAGATCAAAGTACAATACAAATCCACTTGTTGCTCAAACCTGCCTGACAGGGAAGTTTGTTCATGTTTGTACTGATGAGTGTCAAAATGCACAACAATGCACAGTACCAGATGAAAGAAAAAAGGAGTGGATCTGTCACACTTGCCACGAGCACCTTAAAACTGGAAGTATGCCACCACTTTCCATGGCTAATAATCTAGAGCTGGCAGATATTCCCACTGAACTTTGTGATTTGAACATTTTGGAGAGGCATCTCATTTCCAAATGCATAACATTCGCCAAAATTATACCACTACCGAAAGGAGGTCAACGCCAAATTTGCGGAAACTTGGTCTGCGTCCCATCAGAAGTACAAGAAACGGTAAATGCCTTACCGAGACTAAGAAGTGAATCTCAGGTCATGAGAGTTAAACTTAAGAGGAAATTGTGCTATACCGGCCATCAACTTTACCAAAGTGTAACATGGACTAAACTAGTGAGGGCTTTGTGCAAACTAAAGGAGGTCCATCCGCAGTACACTGACATAACAATCCGAGATGAGGAAGAGCTTTGTGACCCATTAATTGATGAGGAAGCTAATGACTTGGATGAGGAAAACATGGATGATACGGACTATAATGTAGAAGATATGATGGAAATTGACACCTTTGAGAACGATGCACTCTGTGAGCCAGAAATTGATTCTGAGAACGATGAACAGGATACAAATAGTCAGTTGTCTGATGGTCAGCAACCACAGCAGCAGTCTGAAAATATTGAACAGGAGAGTGATGAACCTAATGGCGCCGTTGCTCTCGAGTCATGTCTACAACCAACTGATTTGACAGATGAAATATTAAGTTTTAGTGAGGGAATCTACTCGGTTGCACCCGCTGAGGGAAACAAACCAGTAAGCTTTTTCAAAACTCCTAACCTAGAGGCAATGGCTTTTCCCGTTCAGTTTCCCACTGGTCAAAACACTCTAGACGAAAACCGTCCCAAAACATTAACACCCTGCAGTTATTTCAAAGCTAGACTTTGCTGTGTCGACGACCGTTTTGCTAGGGATACAAACTACCTCTTCTTCGCTCAATTTGTATCCGAGATATATCAGGCCACTTCCAGCATGTCAATACAGCTGCGTAAAGCAAAACCTTTTACACGAGATGGTCGCAAAATAACCAATGCAATGTTGCAGAACAAGCATGAGGTTGAAAAACTTGTGCGTAACAAAGATGCAATCCGGTTCATGACACCACTAAGAGGCTCCCCCGCCTTTTGGGAGAAGACGACCAAAGACTTGTTTGCTATGATTCGTCAGATGGGGACGCCAACATTCTTTCTTACATTTTCTGCTGCTGAAATGCGCTGGAAGGAGGTTATTACAGCCATTAAAGCTCAACAAGGCGAACAAGTGAACGTTGATGCACTCGATTGGGAGGCGAAAGCATCCATCTTAAGATCAAACCCGGTGACCTGTATGCGACTTTTTGACAAACGTGTTGAGGCTCTGTTCAGAGATTTGATACTGTCACCCGCTCAACCCATCGGTAAAGTGGTGGACTGGTTTTTGAGATTGGAATTTCAGCACCGTGGAAGCCCACACATACACTGTCTCGTATGGGTAGAAGGAGCTCCTGTGTTTGAGGAAGACTCGGATCAGACGGTTTGTGATTTCGTTTCCAAGTACATCACAGCTCAGTTGCCTGATCCAAACACACAACCTGAACTGCACAAAAAAGTTACAGAAGTTCAGATGCACAGCAAAACACATTCAAAGACATGTGTTAAATATTCCAATGCCAACTGCCGTTTTGGATTTCCTAAAATCCCAGCCCCAGAAACCATGATAATACGATCTAAAGTATTGGAAGATGAAGATGAGAGAGAGTTGGTGGCAATAAGAAAGCTCAACGCACTAAAGCGCTTAAACGATGTAGCTGAGAGCGCATCTCTGACTTTAGAGCAGATGTTGGCATCATGTGACCTAACGGTTGAGGAATACATAGAATGCCTGTGCATTAAAGCCAAAGCAAGTGAGGTGGTTCTAAAGCGTGATCCAAAAGACTCGTGGGTAAATGGATACAATCCTGCCCTCCTTGAAGCCTGGGATGCTAATTTAGATATACAGTTCATTCTCAACCCTTACTCGTGTATCATGTACATCTGCAGCTACATCAGCAAAGCTGAACACGGTTTAAGTGAATACCTCAAATCAATGATTGAAAATTCAAGTCATGAAAATGTAAATGAGAGCGATGAGATGAAACTGGTAATGCAGGCGTACTCTAAGAAAAGAGAGGTCAGTGCTCAAGAGTGTGTGGCCCGTGCATGTGGTCTACGCATGAAACAGTGTTCACGCAAGGTCATATTTGTACAGACTGATGACAACGCGCTAAAAATGAGTTACCCCATGTCCTTCCTCGAGAACAGAACACCAGACTCGGTTAATTTGTGGATGAACGGATTACCTGACAAGTATCAATGCAGACCAGAAACTCCAGACTTTGAGGCAATGTGCTTGGCCGATTTTGTTTCCACTTGTAGAATCGTCTATGGCAAACAGGCAAAAGGTCCCAACGTACTGCCCCTACTGAATCAGATGGGATTCGTTCAGAGAAGAACAAACGGTAAACCCGCTGTTATTAAATATCGTTGTTTCTCACAGGAGAAGAATCCTGAGGAATTTCACGGCTCATTGCTTAAGCTTTATGTCCCCTATCGCTCAGAGACAGAGCTAAAAACAAGAAACTATCCCACCTACCAGTCCTTCCACGACCGTGCCAGAGTTTGGATACCAGGTACAGGTCACCCTGAGATGGTGTCTTGTGTTGTGAAGCGAAACCGAGAGAAATATGAGAAACACAGGGAAGACATTGACAGCGCCATTGCAGACTTTGAACAGAATGGTGTTATAATAAACGAATGGAGTAATCTGGCTCCCGAATGTGAACTGCAAAGGTTGGAATGCATTGAGGAACTTGAAGCCAGACCAGCTGATGAGGATAACGTGCAAGAGAACGTGCCAGACTATAATCTGAGGACAGAAAACAGACCAGAAGTTGCCATCATGAGAGAAGCCCCTGAGATAGATCCTGCAATGTTGCGGCAAATGTATCAAAACTTAAACCAGAAGCAAGCATCCGTTTTCTACACCATCAGAGACTGGAGCATAAAACGCGTCTGTGGTTTAAATGTGGAACCGTTCTTCTATTTCATTAACGGTGGTGCTGGAACAGGCAAGTCTCATCTTATCAAATGCATCCACGCAGAAGCATCCAAAATATTGCGTACACTTCCTCGTAATGCAGAGGAGTCTGACATTTCCAAACCTACCGTCCTGTTAACCGCATTTACTGGCACTGCGGCCTTTAACATATCAGGCACAACACTACATTGTCTCCTCAAGCTGCCAAGAAGTTTAAAGCCTCCGTTCATTGGCCTTGGGAATAAACTAGATGAAGTCAGGGCAGAGCTTTCAAATACAGAGATACTCATCATTGATGAAATCTCCATGTGCTCAAAGTATCTCTTTGCCTATGTCGATGCCAGATTGAAACAAATCAAAGGAAATCAGAGACCTTTTGGTGGAATGTGTGTCCTCGCCGTGGGTGATTTCAATCAGCTCCCTCCTGTGAGACAGTCTAAACCGTTGTGTGTCTATGATCCAACTCAGATCGACCTCTGGCGCGACCAATTTCAGATTATCACGTTGACCGAGATTATGCGTCAGAAAGATGATGTCCCATTTGCTGAGATGCTGAACCGCATCCGCGTTAAAGAGAAGGAAGAAGCATTATCCGACCAAGACAAAGCTTTGCTTTCACAGGCTATCACTGATCCTGCACACTGTCCAAAAGACATACTTCATGTTTATGCTACAAATAAACAGGTTGATGCACATAATTCAACATCACTAGAGTTGTTTCACTCTGACATCATAAGGATAGATGCAGATGACTATCGAAAAGATCCCAGAACTGGTAGAATGGCGATACAAGCTACACCTTTGAAAGGGGACAATAAAGAGTTACCTGACTCAATTAAAGTTGCTTTAGGCGCTCGTGTCATGCTAACCAGAAATATCGACGTGCAGTCTGGTCTCTGCAATGGAACATTTGCATGTATTGCGAAAATAGTGACCAGTGATGAGGGTAGTGCTTCACATGTCAACAAACTTGGTCTGGAACTCGATGTGGCAAGAAATCCCAGCAATAGCAGTGCAGCTGATAATATTGTCTACATTGATAGACAGGAAGAAAAACTACTGAAGCAAAAGGGAGTGGTTCGCAGGCAGTTTCCTTTAAAACTTGCATTTGCTTGTACAATACACAAGGTTCAAGGCATGACAAGGTCCTCAGCTGCAGTCTCACTAAAAACCATCTTTGAACCAGGCATGGCCTATGTTGCTCTCAGCAGAGTTACTTCCCTCAGTGGACTACATGTTCTAGATTTTGACGAGACAAAAATATATGCCAATCCACAAGTCAAAATAGGTCTTGCAGCCATGGCAGAAGCTTCATTTGAACATTTAATGCCTCTACTGAATGTCACAGCGACATTAAACAGGCCAGATGTTCTCACCGTCATCCACCACAACACAGAAGGACTTCCTTCTCACATCGCTGATATCAAGAGTCACCATGAACTTCACCTTGCAGACGTCCTCTGTCTAACAGAAACTCACTTACAAGGATCATTTGTCGCCCAAAGTCTCCATTTAGACGGGTACAAGATGTTTAATCGCAACCGAAATGTCTCGTACACAAACTGCCCTGACATGGGTCGCAAAAATGGTGGCGGGGTCGCTATCTATGTAAAAAACCATATCCAAGTCCGTGAAAAGCAGTACATTCAAAATGCTACAGATATTGAGTTTACAGTTGTCAAGCTTGAAGCTCCATTCAATGCGCTGATTGCTGCTGTTTACAAGCCTCCAAGCTACAGCATGCGCTCATTCCTATCCAACTTGCAAAGCCTCTTGGATTCGCTAGAAATTATGGATCACCATCCGATCATAGTCTGCGGAGATTTTAATGAAAATCTGTTGTCCAGAGCAAGCAAGCCCATCCTTGAACTGTTTCAGTCAAAAGGTTACGAGCAACTTATCACAGCCGCTACCACCGACAAAAATACACTCTTGGACCACATCTACATCTCTCGACCACAGTGCTGTCTGCATTCTGGTGTGCTCCAAACTTACTACAGCTACCACAATCCTGTGTTCTGTACACTAACCTCAGAAATAATCTAAATGTTAATATAGCCTTGGTAACCATTTCAAAGTGTAACATAACTAAGAATTGTGTAATACATTGATGATTCTAAGTCAATGTCTTATGATGAAAAGGATTAGAGTTTGTAGTTATTGATTTCTCAACATATTCTTTATATTTATATTTTGAACAAAACTTAATACAGAAAAATACTGACATTAGTTTGTGGGTGGGATTGTCCTCATCAGCCAAGCTGTAACATCTGCTTCGGCTGTTCCAGCCTTTTACAGGCTGGGAGGGAGGGAGGGATGGAGGGACAATCTCACTCGAAAACATTCAAAGAAAAATATTCAACTATTTCTACCTGAATTGCAACAACGACAAAATATTAAATTATGTTTTCTTGAGCAGCAAAGCTTAAATAAACCAACTGCTAGGTATTGAAGAAAGTTGACATTTCAACAATCCTGTGTTCTGTACACTAACCTCAGAAATAATCGAAATGTAAATTGAGAGTATAGCCTTGGTGACTATTGCAGACTAACATAACTAAGAATGTTGTAATGCATTGATGGATTGTAAGTCAACATCTTATTATGAAAAGGATCAGATTTCATAGTTATCGATTTCTCAACATATTACTTGAACAAAACTTAATACAGAAAAATACTGACATTAGTTTGTGGGTGGGATTGTCCTCATCAGCCAAGCTGTAAAATCTGCTTCGGCTGTTCCAGCCTTTTACAGGCTGGGAGGGAGGGAGGGATGGAGGGACAATCTCACTCGAAAACATTCAAAGATGACAAAATATTCAATTATATTTTCCTGAGCGGCAAAGCTTATTAAATAATGCAGCTGCCACGTATTGAAGAAAGTTGACCTTTTAAATTTGTGAATAAACTATTCTCTCAATATATAATATAATATAATGGCAGTCCAGAGAAGTGTTCACAGACAGGACACTGCAAATAAGTGCAGGTAACTAAAACATAACTCATTGTTAACAGTAATTGTGGGAAGTTGTTATGATTCATTATTGCTCCTGCTGCACTCTACATGACTCCTATTTACTAAATACATTTTTGTCTGTATATTTGTCTACATAAGTGCCTCACAGTTGTCACTAGGGAGGCCCTTCAGCTCAGACATGACACCAGAGGTCTTGAAACACCAACATTGTGCTTCACAATAGACGTGAGAGACATCTACTCAAGGCAGAGAGAGACCAACCACAGAGGTCTTCATCGCCCTTCATAGTTCTCTGGAACAGTGCCAAGTATGTAACTACATATGTTTTATGTTAATGCTGTATCAAAGCTTGCATAACTCTTCATGACTGTACTGATTTGGTTGTTGTCACTGTCGTCAGTATTTACTGTGAGTAACAAAAAAATTCACATTTGGTTTTCAGGCTGAGAGGTGGAAAATATGAATCTGCACCGAGGAAACGTGGTGATACTGGGGCAACAGAAAAAACCAGTGGCAAACAACCTGTGTGGCCATCTTGAGCTGGAACAATGCTTTTTTGTAAGTAAACGTTCTAAATCGAAATTGCAGCTGCACCTCAAACCCTCACAATGTGAAAAAAAATCAAATTATCAATTGCTTCTGATCTTTTCTCACTTGATCTGTGCCAGGCTGAGAGTCTTCAGCATCATGGAGAGGTCAACTCAAGGCAGTTAAAGACACTTCAACTCTGTGACTCTTTGCTGAGCTTTCAATTCTCTGCTTCAAAAATGTAAGTAGATTATATTTGATGCTTTTTTAATCAAACATTTGAACTTGTTTGTTCTACATGTGATTTTTAATGACTATTGTATTATAACATGTGTTCCCTCTCATATATACATTTACATTTTCATCTTCTGCAGCAGTATCCTGGAGGCCTCAACTCGACAAAGATGCTTCCTGTGGCTGTCCATCCAGATGGCCACATGACCAACCATCCCAAAGGAGAGACAGGATCGTCTGCAGAGCTTCTGATGCCATCTCCTAATACACATAATCATATGTACTGAGGAAGAGCAGGAAAGAGGCAGGCAGTGCTGCTCCACTCTGTACTGAGCATGTAAGTAGATAATTGTCAATGCTTTTTTTACTATAACATTTGACCTTGCTTCTTATGTAAGTGATTAAATGCATATATAACAAATGATTTGGTCTTATTGTAAAACATTTGTCTCTTGTTGATCTTCTTTACAGCAATTTCCTTTGGGAGTCTACTTCTGGACCTCAAACTGCTCAACTCAGAAACAGTCGCTGCCCTTCCTCATCTGGCCACTTGAAGAATGACTTCTGAAAAAGAGAGTTTCCTTTCCACTAACCACCATACACAGATACACATTGTGTCATCCACAGTAGCTACACTGTGCACAAGACTTTCAGACAATCACAGATTCAAACCAGAACTAGTATTTCATGCCCAGCCGTCTCGGTAGGGGATCCCTCTTAGACTTGGCCTACCTAAAGGTTTCTTCAATTATTTTTTTCCCTTATAAGGGTTTTTAAGAAGTTTTTCCTGACATGCTTTGAGGGTGTAAGGCTGATGAAGAAAGCAACACTGTAAATATTATATCCGCAGATTTTTATTTTTTCCTTTTTCTATGCGGTTAACATTTGTGATGTACCAATAACACTTTAATAAATTGTGAATTAGCTGAAATATTCTAACAGACTATATCTGATTTAACTTGAAGGTGGGCATTATTCAACGTCTCAGTACAATTCATATTAATTTAACCATTTTCAAATTCTTAATTTTGAAGTTGTTTTATAACAGTTTTCCCTCCTCCAGGGGGAGCCAAAAAACCTAATGCTATAATCATCCATAATTTAAGCATAATTAAGTGTGACATCCAGCAGATGGAGATTTCTCTCAGTTTCTGTGGGTCACTTGTAGAATGAATGTTAATAATGGGCTTATTATTTAAAAATGTTCAGTCTTGTTGACGTATCCATTATATAATCAGCAGCTGAGCATGAATTGAGCAACAGAAGAGATGTAATCAAAGAAAAACATTAGAGATTTTTCAATCTAACTTTGGTACTACAGTTTTGCCCCTAAACATTCTGTTTAGAGACTAAATACAACTGCCCTCTGTTTGAACAGAGGGGGTCTGCTCTGATTGGCCAGGTTCCCTCAAAGTAACCGGATAGTATCAGGCACCGCCCTCTGGCCTCCCGTTACACCGAGTGGACTGCAGGGACAGGGACAGGCCGTGTAGCAGCATGACCATTGACCATACATGGAAAATTTGCTTGGTTCAACTTCACGCAATCCAGGAAATTTGGCACTAAGGGTCTAAAATGCATGTACGTCATTATCAGACACTTGGGTATCATTTAGCATCACTATATAATATCATATAATATATAACAACATATATGCATCTGGGTTTCCTACACAATATTCAAAAGAAGATCTGCGTCGATGGAGGCTCCAGCCCTACTTTTGACAGGTGTCTGACACAGTTATTGGTATGCATATGCATAGAGGGTAGCCTACAATGTAACATATATTAGAACAAACATGTTGTTTTACACTTGTTGATTTGATTATGCCATCTTCTCTATCTTAAGAGGTCAATAAGATTATCATCAATATCCTTTCTGAAATGTTTTGTGTACAGGTTTATCATAAAATAACTGGGACTTGAAGGTAAAGTGATAGGTATTATCAAATTTGAATATTGCGGTTTAAAATAATAATGTGGTAAAATTTTATTTTATGGTGAGAAATAAACACTGAACAAACTAGTGTCTCACTAGGTTTCTCCGTTTCCGTCTGACCAGGGCAAGTCTTTCAGTCTTACCTTTTAAAATATCACCTCCTCTCCTCCTTATAACATAAATCTGGTGGTGTACTGGAAAGTGCTTTGGATTGGGGTCTCATAGGTCACAGGTTCAAGATAAGTGTTTGCCATCAAATTTTATCCTGCTAAATGTGCATCTGACTTAGCCTGGAAATCCAGACCCTGATATCTTGAACGATAGAGGGTCTGGCCACGGTCAATAGTAATTTCCAACTCAAGGGGCGGCTCCTACTCGTGCATTTCAAATGCCACTGCACGCAGTTGGATAGCACTACAACCAATCAGAGCGATGCACAAGGTGACGTAAGCCCCTTTCGTTTAGCAAACAGCTGTTAAACTGTTAAATTAAACGTTTGCCGTTGTCGGTCGGCAAAACAGAACATTCCACTTACTTGCTAATGAAAGATTTGAGTGCCGTCTTCCAAATCGTTAAGGGTCGAGGCCAAAGCAGTCTCAAACTCACACAACATATCTGCAGCCATCTTTGATGTTTACTATCACGGCTTCGACGTCGCATGCACGTCACTGTCGTCATCCGGTTACGTCCTCCCCGGAGTACCATATAAAGGGCTCTGGCACGCCCATATTAGATAGAACCAATTGAAACCATAGCCAGATTTCTGGTTTTCTTGATAAAGCTTCAACGGAGCGTGTCCAGACCAACACGCGCAGCAAATTTAATTTGCCAGCGCTGGGAATGCCAGGCGACGTCTGACTGGGAACAGGAGTCATACTAACTGTGGGTGGAAGAGTGCATAGTCGATTAACCCTGAAATACAAAGGTCGGCGGTTCAAATCCCGGCTGGCGCTTAATTTTAGACTTACACAGATTTTCTTAAAAATGTGCACATATGTTGATTATGACTCACTAATGACCTCATAGGAGTTCAAAGGTCAAATTTAAAGGTCACTGTGACATTGCCTTTTGTGACTGCAGTATTTTATGAACGCTTCCACGGTTTTTCTTCAAATTTTGCAAAATGTTGATTCTGACTCAAAGATGAACTGATAACATTTATCATAGTTTAAGGTCATAATTAATTCATAAATTCATCTGAAAAGTCCATTCAAACTTCCAAATATTCCACATTTTTTCAAACATTCTATTGTTCAACCATTCTGTTCATTCAGATATATTCATCCTTCGTTCTTCATCAACATTCAGCAGTGAAGTTTATTCAGCATCAGCTTCAGTTCAGCAGCGCAGCATTCACACCGCAATTTCTTCAGGAATTGCATTTCTAGTTCTTATTATTATTATTCCGCCCGCTTTTCATGCACGTCCATATCTTCAACATGCTTCATTCCACAAACTTCCTTCAACTATCCTCATATTCAGCCCATTTTCCACATTATTGCTTTCATTCAAAATTTTCAAAAAAATTAATAACTTCATAATTAATAGCAATTAAACAAAAATTATTTAACATTGAAGCGGATAGGAGCAGCATTCCAAACCGCTAAAACTTCCTCTGCTTTGAAACCTATCTCCTCCCGCATTTTTTCAGCTAGAGACTCCATTCAAACGTTAAACAATTCACATTAATTACAGCTATTAAACACTTATTCAACTTTTTAAAATCTTCAACTGTCTTTGAACAAACACAGTTTTAGTTTTAAGCTTTTTTCAACCTCTTTCTAAATTTATAATGGGATCCGGATGGGACGGAATGTTCAGAGGCAGACTGGGGAAACCAACTGTTACAGTGTAGAACTGGTGTAAAAATACACCAAAACCTTCCACTTAACTGCCTCTCACTCCCACAAATTAAACCCTACGTGGATAATTTTTACATCAAAATGTAGGACATATTCTGCCGGTCGCATAGATGTGACTACTGAAGCAATCGGACTTACACAATGGGAGGTCTGGGCTTCCAAGCTAAATGGTGTCCAACCAACTGCCGCCTTGATAACTGAGACATGACATTTCTGGAGAAAGGCAGACTGTACCACACCTTTGAAATGCTCTGGTTCTCATATTCTTCACATTACAGACATAATCTTCACACTGTGTCTTCATCAGATTCTTCTGGTTCTAACAATAAAATAATTTTGTCAGTTAGACTCAGGGTCCGCTAGTTAGAGGCAGCGGTTTGAGGTGACGTTTTGGATGAAATGACCTCTCTGAGGCCTCTAAAAGGTGGGATTTCTGCCTGATCACAGACCCTCAATAAGACATACACTCACCTTGGTGACTCACTCTGCCCATTAAAGGGCAATTTCACTTTTTTTTCTTGATTCTTTTTTTCTTTTTTCCGCTTTATTAGACAGTTCGTAGAGGCACAGTTGAAATGGGGCAAACACTCTGCTCTTTGAAGGCCTATTTCACACATACATTGTTTTTCATGTCTTTCAATTGTAATTTTATCTAGACATTTTTAAATATTCAACATCATTCCTATTAGAGTTAAACAATTCACTACTGTTCATATTTAAGACTGTTTCTTACTTTTCCACATCTTCATACTCCTTTAGCTGATTCATATAAATTCAAGCCATCAAGGTAGTTTAGCTCCAAGTCTATTCAATTACTATTTCATAGTTTTAAGATTTGTATCCATGTCTTTCAACTTCTTCATAACTTCAGCAAGAAATGTTATTCAAACCTCTATATATTCAACTTTTCAACTCCTTTTAAGGATTCAAATTGTCCCATGTTCGTCTTGCATGGGAGCACATTTCCATAATTCACAATTTTTTCATAAAATTCATAACTTCAGAGATATTTAAAGGTTTATTACACCCAAAAAAGACATATTCTGCCGGTCGCATAGATGTGACTACCGAACCTACACAATGGAAGTTTTGGGCTTCCAAGCTAAATGGTGTCCAACCAACTGCTGCATATCAGTGTATTACAGGACCAAAATAACTGAAGACACTGTCATCAACTGTTGCCATAGAAACCAGTAACATCCCATGTGAAACTGTGTGTGTGTTTGTGTGAGTGAGAGAGTCCGTGTGTGTGTGTGTGTGTGTGTGTGTGTGTGTGTGTGTGTGTGTGTGTGTGTGTGTGTGTGTGTGTGTGTGAGTGAGAGAGTGTGAATGTGAAGAGACGTGCAGTGAGGTTTATGGCTGGTGAGGCACTGTCTTTTTTTAATCCTAATGTTTTTTGGGCTTTGGGGTGAAGAGGAGAGATATGGCACAGTTCTAAATGAAATAGTAATTTATTTACTTGATTAAATATGCAATAATATCTAATATTAATTGCATAGTTTGTCTTGCTGCAGTTATACCATTGTGTAGGCTATTTGAAATAGATAATTTAAAAAAAAACTCATCTCCTTTTAAACTTATTTTACACAAGTATGACCTTTATAAACTTCGACTTTATAAACCTTTAGTTTTTCCACTTTTGTTCAACTTTTCAACTCAGCAGGAAATGCTTTTTTTCAGATCGTTCATTGAACGCGTGTTATCTTTGTCCTGTGGGTGGCAGCAATGTGCTGAAAAGGCAATTGCCGGAAATTAAAAGAAGAAGAAGAAGAAGCCGCCTCCGCTTCCGCCTCCGTTCTAGCCTCCACCGCAATCTTTTATTTTATGTTGTAGCTTACTGAGTTGACTCAGACGAGCTCTCCATCAAGCCATCAATGTACTTTAGCTCCAAGTCTAATCAATTACTATTTCACAGTTTTAAGTTTTTTATCCATATCTTGGAATCTTCTGATTCTCACGGTATCTTCATTTTGTCTGTCAGACAAACGGTTTGCGTGTGAGAGGCAGAAGTTTGAAGGATGCGTTTCGCTCAGCTCTAAAGGTGGAGAGGGACCACAGCTGTTACCAATTGGCCCTGATTAGCTCACCACCGCGCCATAGGAATATAGAGTTCTCTTTATAGATGTGACCTGCTCTGATAGATTCAACAACTTTGGTGGCTTAGTGGTTTAAGCCTAGGTCTCGCAGCCTGAAGATCACAGGTCCGAATCCTGCTTAGGGAATAACATTTTCACCTTAAATCTTTGTGTGAAGGGGAACATGTCTCGTGGGAAGTGCATATGACACATTAGGCATATCTATAATTTATTTTTTTTTTTTTAAACCCTGAGCTTAAAGTTGGTGGTTCAAGTCCCAGTTACCGCAAAATATAGACTTACACGGATTTTCTTCTAACTTTGCACAAATGTTTATTATGACTCAATTATAACCCCATAGGAGTTTAGAGGTCAAAGGTCAAGTTTCAAGGTCATAATTCATAAATTTTTAATTCATTTTTCATAGATTGTATTATTCAATCATTCTATTCATTCAGATATATTCATCCTTCGTTCTTCATCAACATTCAGCAGTGAAGTTTATTCAGCATCAGCTTCAGTTCAGCAGCGCAGCATTCACACCGCAATTTCTTCAGGAATTGCATTTCTAGTTCCGTATTATTATTCCGCCATATTCATGCACGTCCATATCTTCAACATGCTTCATTCCACAAACTATATTCAACTATCCTCATATTCAGCCCATTTTTCACATTATTGCTTTCATTCAAAAATTTCAAAAAAATTAATAACTTCATAATTAATAAGCAATTAAACAAAAATTATTTAACATTGAAGCGGATAGGAGCAGCATTCCAAACCGCTAAAACTTCCTCTGCTTTGAAACCTATCTCCTCCCGCATTTTTTCAGCTAGAGACTCCATTCAAACGTTAAACAATTCACATTAATTACAGCTATTAAAAACTTATTCAACTTTTTAAAATCTTCAACTGTCTTTGAACAAACACAGTTTTAGTTTTAAGCTTTTTTCAACCTCTTTCTAAATTTATAATGGGATCCGGATGGGACGGAATGTTCAGAGGCAGACTGGGGAAACCAACTGTTACAGTGTAGAACTGGTGTAAAAATACACCAAAACCTTCCACTTAACTGCCTCTCACTCCCACAAATTAAACCCTACGTGGATAATTTTTACATCAAAATGTAGGACATATTCTGCCGGTCGCATAGATGTGACTACTGAAGCAATCGGACTTACACAACGGGAGGTCTGGGCTTCCAAGCTAAATGGTGTCCAACCAACTGCCGCCTTGATAACTGAGACATGACATTTCTGGAGAAAGGCAGACTGTACCACACCTTTGAAATGCTCTGGTTCTCATATTCTTCACATTACAGACATAATCTTCACACTGTGTCTTCATCAGATTCTTCTGGTTCTAACAATAACATAATTTTGTCAGTTAGACTCAGGGTCCGCTAGTTAGAGGCAGCGGTTTGAGGTGACGTTTTGGATGAAATGACCTCTCTGAGGCCTCTAAAAGGTGGGATTTCTGCCTGATCACAGACCCTCAATAAGACATACACTCACCTTGGTGACTCACTCTGCCCATTAAAGGGCAATTTCACTTTTTTTTCTTGATTCTTTTTTTCTTTTTTCCGCTTTATTAGACAGTTCGTAGAGGCACAGTTGAAATGGGGCAAACACTCTGCTCTTTGAAGGCCTATTTCACACATACATTGTTTTTCATGTCTTTCAATTGTAATTTTATCTAGACATTTTTAAATATTCAACATCATTCCTATTAGAGTTAAACAATTCACTACTGTTCATATTTAAGACTGTTTCTTACTTTTCCACATCTTCATACTCCTTTAGCTGATTCATATAAATTCAAGCCATCAAGGTAGTTTAGCTCCAAGTCTATTCAATTACTATTTCATAGTTTTAAGATTTGTATCCATGTCTTTCAACTTCTTCATAACTTCAGCAAGAAATGTTATTCAAACCTCTATATATTCAACTTTTCAACTCCTTTTAAGGATTCAAATTGTCCCATGTTCGTCTTGCATGGGAGCACATTTCCATAATTCACAATTTTTTCATAAAATTCATAACTTCAGAGATATTTAAAGGTTTATTACACCCAAAAAAGACATATTCTGCCGGTCGCATAGATGTGACTACCGAACCTACACAATGGAAGTTTTGGGCTTCCAAGCTAAATGGTGTCCAACCAACTGCTGCATATCAGTGTATTACAGGACCAAAATAACTGAAGACACTGTCATCAACTGTTGCCATAGAAACCAGTAACATCCCATGTGAAACTGTGTGTGTGTTTGTGTGAGTGAGAGAGTCCGTGTGTGTGTGTGTGTGTGTGTGTGTGTGTGTGTGTGTGAGTGAGAGAGTGTGAATGTGAAGAGACGTGCAGTGAGGTTTATGGCTGGTGAGGCACTGTCTTTTTTTAATCCTAATGTTTTTTGGGCTTTGGGGTGAAGAGGAGAGATATGGCACAGTTCTAAATGAAATAGTAATTTATTTACTTGATTAAATATGCAATAATATCTAATATTAATTGCATAGTTTGTCTTGCTGCAGTTATACCATTGTGTAGGCTATTTGAAATAGATAATTTAAAAAAAAACTCATCTCCTTTTAAACTTATTTTACACAAGTATGACCTTTATAAACTTCGACTTTATAAACCTTTAGTTTTTCCACTTTTGTTCAACTTTTCAACTCAGCAGGAAATGCTTTTTTTCAGATCGTTCATTGAACGCGTGTTATCTTTGTCCTGTGGGTGGCAGCAATGTGCTGAAAAGGCAATTGCCGGAAATTAAAAGAAGAAGAAGAAGAAGCCGCCTCCGCTTCCGCCTCCGTTCTAGCCTCCACCGCAATCTTTTATTTTATGTTGTAGCTTACTGAGTTGACTCAGACGAGCTCTCCATCAAGCCATCAATGTACTTTAGCTCCAAGTCTAATCAATTACTATTTCACAGTTTTAAGTTTTTTATCCATATCTTGGAATCTTCTGATTCTCACGGTATCTTCATTTTGTCTGTCAGACAAACGGTTTGCGTGTGAGAGGCAGAAGTTTGAAGGATGCGTTTCGCTCAGCTCTAAAGGTGGAGAGGGACCACAGCTGTTACCAATTGGCCCTGATTAGCTCACCACCGCGCCATAGGAATATAGAGTTCTCTTTATAGATGTGACCTGCTCTGATAGATTCAACAACTTTGGTGGCTTAGTGGTTTAAGCCTAGGTCTCGCAGCCTGAAGATCACAGGTCCGAATCCTGCTTAGGGAATAACATTTTCACCTTAAATCTTTGTGTGAAGGGGAACATGTCTCGTGGGAAGTGCATATGACACATTAGGCATATCTATAATTTATTTTTTTTTTTTTAAACCCTGAGCTTAAAGTTGGTGGTTCAAGTCCCAGTTACCGCAAAATATAGACTTACACGGATTTTCTTCTAACTTTGCACAAATGTTTATTATGACTCAATTATAACCCCATAGGAGTTTAGAGGTCAAAGGTCAAGTTTCAAGGTCATAATTCATAAATTTTTAATTCATTTTTCATAGATTGTATTATTCAATCATTCTATTCATTCAGATATATTCATCCTTCGTTCTTCATCAACATTCAGCAGTGAAGTTTATTCAGCATCAGCTTCAGTTCAGCAGCGCAGCATTCACACCGCAATTTCTTCAGGAATTGCATTTCTAGTTCCGTATTATTATTCCGCCATATTCATGCACGTCCATATCTTCAACATGCTTCATTCCACAAACTATATTCAACTATCCTCATATTCAGCCCATTTTTCACATTATTGCTTTCATTCAAAAATTTCAAAAAAATTAATAACTTCATAATTAATAAGCAATTAAACAAAAATTATTTAACATTGAAGCGGATAGGAGCAGCATTCCAAACCGCTAAAACTTCCTCTGCTTTGAAACCTATCTCCTCCCGCATTTTTTCAGCTAGAGACTCCATTCAAACGTTAAACAATTCACATTAATTACAGCTATTAAAAACTTATTCAACTTTTTAAAATCTTCAACTGTCTTTGAACAAACACAGTTTTAGTTTTAAGCTTTTTTCAACCTCTTTCTAAATTTATAATGGGATCCGGATGGGACGGAATGTTCAGAGGCAGACTGGGGAAACCAACTGTTACAGTGTAGAACTGGTGTAAAAATACACCAAAACCTTCCACTTAACTGCCTCTCACTCCCACAAATTAAACCCTACGTGGATAATTTTTACATCAAAATGTAGGACATATTCTGCCGGTCGCATAGATGTGACTACTTAAGCGATCGGACCTACACAATGGGAGTTTTGGGCTTCCCAGCTAAATGGTGTCCAACCAACTGCCGCCTTGATAACTGAGACATGACATTTCTGGAGAAAGGCAGACTGTACCACACCTTTAAAATAGTCTGGTTCTCATATTCTTCACATTACAGACACAATCTTCACACTGTGTCTTCATCAGATTCTTCTGGTTCTAACAATAAAATAATTTTGTCAGTTAGACTCACGGTGCGTCAGTTAGAGGCAGCGGTTTGAGGTGACGTTTCGAAAGAAATGACCTCTCTGAGGCCTCTAAAAGGTGGGATTTCTGCCTGATCAAAGACCCTCAATAAGACATACACTCACCTTGGTGACTCACTCTGCCTATTAAAGGGCAATTTCCCTTTTTTTTCTTGATCATTTTTTTCTTTTTTCCGCTTTATTAGACAGTTCGGAGAGGCACAGTAAGACACACACACACACACACAGAGACACACTCACACACACACACACACACACACACACACACACACACACACACACACACACACAGACACACACACACACACACACAGAGACACACACACACACACAGAGACACACACACACACACACACACACACACGCACACCATAGGAATATACAGTTCTTTCTATAAATTTGACCTGCTCTATGAGTTTTAACCACTAGATTGGTGGGTTAGTGGTTTAAGTCCAGGTCTTATAATCAAAAGGTCACAGGTTCAAATCTAGCTTGTGGAATAAAATTTTCACCTCAAATCTTTGTGTGAAGGGGAACGTGTCTCATGGTAAGTGCATATGACACATTAGGCATATCTAAAGTTTTTTTTTTTTTTTTTTTTAACCCTGAGCTTAAAGGGGCAGTGTGTAATATGACATCATCAAGAAAGTTCTACAAAGTTCTAGAATGCAACACTCCCTGGGTAACCCCACCCCTTTAGAATAATAACAGAAGCTACAGTGGCCTTCAAGGACAAGAACAATTCTAAATTTTAAACAATGCACCTGATGACATTCCAAAAACATGGATGCCTCCATACGACTTGCCTGCTCAATGTACAAAATGTAATATTAATATTTGTAATTCTCCGCTCAAGAGGATAATTCAGATTATTGGCAGAGGTGATTTTACACCAATGAGGACATATTTATGAATGAGGATATTGATTTTAGCTAATGAATTACTTAAAATGTTACACAGTGTCCCTTTAAAGTTGGCGGTTCAAGCCCCAGTTACCGCTAAATTTAGACTTACACGGATTTTCTTCTAACTTTGCACAAATGTTTATTATGACTCAATTATAACCCCAGAGGAGTTTAGAGGTCAAAGGTCAACTTTCAAGGTCATAATTCATTAATTTTTCATAAATTGTATTATTCAATCATTCTATTCATTCAGATATATTCATCCTTCGTTCTTCATCAACATTCAGCAGTGAAGTTTATTCAGCATCAGCTTCAGTTCAGCAGCGCAGCATTCACACCGCAATTTCTTCAGGAATTGCATTTCTAGTTAGTGTGAATGCTGGAGCTTCCAGCATTCACACTATTGTTATCCAAATCTTTATTAAACTTATTATATTTCCGCTTCCGTACGTTTTTTGGCTCTCTTCAACTCCTTCAAATCTTCAGCTATTTTAACCATACAAATACCAAAATGTTCAGCTCTTTAAGGACATGTGTGGACATCTTTTAAAATGTTTCTACCTTTTCAAATATTTCAAATATTCAGCTTTTTAACAAATTATTTTAACATTGAAGCGGATAGGAGCAGCATTCCAAACCGCTAAAACTTCCTCTGCTTTGAAACCTATCTCCTCCCTCATTTCTTCAGCTAGAGACTCCATTCAAACGTTAAACAATTCACATTAATTGCAGCTATTCAATTCCTATTCAACTTTTTAAAATCTTCAACTGTCTTTGAACAAACACAGTTTTAGTTTTAAGCTTTTTTCAACCTCTTTCTAAATTTATAATGGGATCCGGATGGGACGGAATGTTCAGAGGCAGAGTGGGGGAACCAACTGTTACAGTGTAGAACTGGTGTAAAAATACACCAAAACCTTCCACATAACTGCCTCTCACTCCCACAAATGAAACCCTACATGGATAATTTTTACATCAAAATGTAGGACATATTCTGCCGGTCGCATAGATGTGACTACTGAAGCAATCGGACCTACACAATGGGAGGTTTGGGCTTCCAAGCTAAATGGTGTCCAACCAACTGCCGCCTTGATAACTGAGACATGACATTTCTGGAGAAAGGCAGACTGTACCACACCTTTAAAATGCTCTGGTTCTCATATTCTTCACATTACAGACACAATGTTCACACTGTGTCTTCATCAGATTCTTCTGGTTCTAACAATAAAATAATTTTGTCAGTTAGACTCACGGTCCGTCAGTTAGAGGCAGCGGTTTGAGGTGACGTTTTGGATTAAATTACCTCTCTGAGGCCTCTAAAAGGTGGGATTTCTGCCTGATCACAGACCCTCAATAAGACATACACTCACCTTGGTGACTCACTCTGCCCATTAAAGGGCAATTTCACTTTTTTTTCTTGATTATTTTTTTCTTTTTTCCGCTTTATTAGACAGTTCGGAGAGGCACAGTTGAAATGGGGCAAACACTCTGCTCTTTGAAGGCCTATTTCACACATAATTTTTTTTCATGTCTTTCAATTATAATTTTATCTAGACATTTTTAAATATTCAGCATCATTCCTATAAGAGTTAAACAATTCACTACTGTTCATACTTAAGACTGTTTCTTACTTTTCCACATCTTCATACTCCTTTAGCTGATTCATTTACATTCAAGCCATCAAGGTAGTTTAGCTCCAAGTCTATTCAATTACTATTTCATAGTTTTAAGATTTTTATCCATGTCTTTCAACTTCTTCATAATTTCAGCAAGAAATGTTATTCAAACCTCTATATATTCAACTTTTCAACTCCTTTTAAACTTATTTTACACAATTATGACCTTTATAAACTTCAACAACTTTATAAATCTTTATAGACCTTTTTCAAATCTTTATACTCAGCTATCCAGTTTGGCGTAAGCTGTTTCAGCATTCACACGCATTTTCATCAGGAAATGCATTTTCTAGTTAGTGTGAATGCTGGAGCTTCCAGCATTCACACTATTGTTATCCAAATCTTTATTATTCCACTTCTTCCGTACGTTTTTTGGACCTTCATACCTCCTTCAAATCTTCAGCTATTTTAACCATACAAATACCAAAATGTTCAGCTCTTTAAGGACATGTGTGGACCTCTTTTAACATTTTTCTACCTTTTAAACTTTTTAAAATATTCAGCTTTTTAACAAATTATTTTAACACTGAAGCGGGTGGGAGCAGCATTCCAAACCGCTAAAACTTCATCCTCTTTGAAACCTATCTCCTCCCGCATTTTTTCAGCTAGAGACTCCATTCAAACTTTAAACAATTCACATGAATTGCAGCTATTAAAATCCTATTCAACTTTTTAAAATCTTAAACTGTCTTTGAACAAGCACAGTTTTAGTTTTAAGCTTTTTTCAGCCTCTTTCTAAATTTATAATGGGATCCGGATGGGACGGAATGTTCAGAGGCAGAGTGGGGAAACCAACTGTTACAGTGTAGAACTGGTGTAAAAATACACCAAAACCTTCCACATAACTGCCTCTCACTCCCACAAATTAAACCCTACGTGGATAATTTTTACATAAAAATGTAGGACATATTCTTCCGGTCGCATAGATGTGACTACTGAAGCAATCGGACCTACACAATGGGAGGTCTGGGCTTCCAAGCTAAATGGTGTCCAACCAACTGCCGCCTTGATAACTGAGACAGGAAATTTCTGGAGAAAGGCAGACTGTACCACACCTTTAAAATGCTCTGTTTCTCATTCTCTTCACATTACAGACATAATCTTCACACTGTGTCTTCATCAGATTCTTCTGGTTCTAACAATAAAATAATTTTGTCAGTTAGACTCACGGTCCGTCAGTTAGAGGCAGCGGTTTGAGGTGACATTTTGGATGAAATGACCTCTCTGAGGCTTCTAAAAGGTGGGATTTCTGCCTGATCACAGACCCTCAATAAGATATACACTCACCTTGGTGACTGACTCTGCCCATTAAAGGGCAATTTCACTTTTTTTTCTTGATTATTTTTTTCTTTTTTCCACTTTATTAGACAGTTCGGATAGGCACAGTTGAAATGGGGAAAACACTCTGCTCTTTGAAGGCCTATATCACACATCATTTTTTTTCATGTCTTTCAATTGTAATTTTATCTAGACATTTTTAAATATTCAACATCATTCCTATAAGAGTTAAACAATTCACTACTGTTCATACTTAAGACTGTTTCTTACTTTTCCACATCTTCATACTCCTTTAGCTGATTCATATACATTCAAGCCATCAAGGTAGTTTAGCTCCAAGTCTATTCAATTATTATTTCACAGTTTTAAGATTTTTATCCATGTCTTTCAACTTCTTCATAATTTCAGCAAGAAATGTTATTCAAACCTCTATATATTCAACATTTCAACTCCTTTTAAACTTATTTTACAAAATTATGACCTTTATAAACTTCAACAACTTTATAAACCTTTATAGACCTTTTTCAAATCTTCATACTCAGCTATCCAGTTTAGCGTAAGCTGTTTCAGCATTCACACGCATTTTCAGCAGGAAATGCATTTTCTAGTTATTTTTACTTCTTCCGTACGTTTTTTGGACCTTCATACCTCCTTCAAATCTTCAGCTATTTTAACCATACAAATACCAAAATGTTCAGCTCTTTAAGGACATGTGTGGACCTCTTTTAAAATGTTTCTACCTTTTCAAATATTTCAAATATTCAGCTTTTTAACAAATTATTTTAACATTGAAGCGGATAGGAGCAGCATTCCAAACCGCTAAAACTTCCTCTGCTTTGAAACCTATCTCCTCCCGCATTTTTTCAGCTAGAGACTCCATTCAAACGTTAAACAATTCACATTAATTACAGCTATTAAATTCCTATTCAACTTTTTAAAATCTTCAACTGTCTTTGAACAAACACAGTTTTAGTTTTAAGCTTTTTTTAACCTCTTTGTAAATTTATAATGGGATCCGGATGGGACGGAATGTTCAGAGGCAGAGTGGGGGAACCAACTGTTACAGTGTAGAACTGGTGTAAAAATACACCAAAACCTTCCACATAACTGCCTCTCACTCCCACAAATTAAATCCTACGCGGATCATTTTTAAATCGAAATGTAGGACATATTCTGCCGGTCGCATAGATGTGACTACTGAAGCAATCGGACCTACACAATGGAAGTTTTGGGCTTCCAAGCTAAATGGTGTCCAACCAACTGCCGCTTTGATAACTGAGACATGACATTTCTGGAGAAAGGCAGACTGTACCACACCTTTAAAATGCTCTGGTTCTCATATTCTTCACATTACAGACATAATCTTCACACTGTGTCTTCATCAGATTCTTCTGGTTCTAACAATAAAATAATTTTGTCAGTTAGACTCACGGTCCGTCAGTTAGAGGCAGCGGTTTGAGGTGAGGTTTTGGATGAAATTACCTCTCTGAGGCCTCTAAAAGGTGGGATTTCTGCCTGATCACAGACCCTCAATAAGACATACACTCACCTTGGTGACTCACTCTGCCCATTAAAGGGCAATTTCACTTTTTTTTCTTGATTATTTTTTTCTTTTTTCCGCTTTATTAGACAGTTCGGAGAGGCACAGTTGAAATGGGGCAAACACTCTGCTATCTGAAGGCCTATTTCACACATTAACATTTTTTTCATGTCTTTCAATTATAATTTTATCTAGAAATGTTTAAATATTCAACATCATTCCTATTAGGGTTCAACAATTCACTGCCGTTCATACTTAAGACTGTTTCTTAATTTTCCACATCTTCATACTCCTTTAGCGGATTCATATAAATTCAAGCCATCAAGGTAGTTTAGCTCCAAGTCTATTCAATTACTATTTCATAGTTTTAAGATTTTTATCCGTGTCTTTCAACCTCTTCATAATTTCAGCAAGAAATGTTATTCAAACCTCTATATATTCAACTTTTCAACTCATTTTAAACTTATTTTACACAAGTATGACCTTTATAAACTTCAACAACTTTATAAACCTTTATAGACCTTTTTCAAATCTTCATACTCAGCTATCCAGTTTAGCGTAAGCTGTTTCAGCATTCACACGCATTTTCAGCAGGAAATGCATTTTCTAGTTAGTGTGAATGCTGGAGCTTCCAGCATTCACACTATTGTTATCCAAATCTTTATTAGTGTGAATGCTGGAGCTTCCAGCATTCACACTATTGTTATCCAAATCTTTATTATTCCACTTCTTCCGTACGTTTTTTGGACCTTCATACCTCCTTCAAATCTTCAGCTATTTTAACCATACAAATACCAAAATGTTCAGCTCTTTAAGGACATGTGTGGACCTCTTTTAACATTTTTCTACCTTTTAAACTTTTTAAAATATTCAGCTTTTTAACAAATTATTTTAACACTGAAGCGGGTGGGAGCAGCATTCCAAACCGCTAAAACTTCATCCTCTTTGAAACCTATCTCCTCCCGCATTTTTTCAGCTAGAGACTCCATTCAAACTTTAAACAATTCACATGAATTGCAGCTATTAAAATCCTATTCAACTTTTTAAAATCTTAAACTGTCTTTGAACAAGCACAGTTTTAGTTTTAAGCTTTTTTCAGCCTCTTTCTAAATTTATAATGGGATCCGGATGGGACGGAATGTTCAGAGGCAGAGTGGGGAAACCAACTGTTACAGTGTAGAACTGGTGTAAAAATACACCAAAACCTTCCACATAACTGCCTCTCACTCCCACAAATTAAACCCTACGTGGATAATTTTTACATAAAAATGTAGGACATATTCTTCCGGTCGCATAGATGTGACTACTGAAGCAATCGGACCTACACAATGGGAGGTCTGGGCTTCCAAGCTAAATGGTGTCCAACCAACTGCCGCCTTGATAACTGAGACAGGAAATTTCTTGAGAAAGGCAGACTGTACCACACCTTTAAAATGCTCTGTTTCTCATTCTCTTCACATTACAGACATAATCTTCACACTGTGTCTTCATCAGATTCTTCTGGTTCTAACAATAAAATAATTTTGTCAGTTAGACTCACGGTCCGTCAGTTAGAGGCAGCGGTTTGAGGTGACATTTTGGATGAAATGACCTCTCTGAGGCTTCTAAAAGGTGGGATTTCTGCCTGATCACAGACCCTCAATAAGATATACACTCACCTTGGTGACTGACTCTGCCCATTAAAGGGCAATTTCACTTTTTTTTCTTGATTATTTTTTTCTTTTTTCCACTTTATTAGACAGTTCGGATAGGCACAGTTGAAATGGGGAAAACACTCTGCTCTTTGAAGGCCTATATCACACATCATTTTTTTTCATGTCTTTCAATTGTAATTTTATCTAGACATTTTTAAATATTCAACATCATTCCTATAAGAGTTAAACAATTCACTACTGTTCATACTTAAGACTGTTTCTTACTTTTCCACATCTTCATACTCCTTTAGCTGATTCATATACATTCAAGCCATCAAGGTAGTTTAGCTCCAAGTCTATTCAATTATTATTTCACAGTTTTAAGATTTTTATCCATGTCTTTCAACTTCTTCATAATTTCAGCAAGAAATGTTATTCAAACCTCTATATATTCAACATTTCAACTCCTTTTAAACTTATTTTACAAAATTATGACCTTTATAAACTTCAACAACTTTATAAACCTTTATAGACCTTTTTCAAATCTTCATACTCAGCTATCCAGTTTAGCGTAAGCTGTTTCAGCATTCACACGCATTTTCAGCAGGAAATGCATTTTCTAGTTAAACTTATTATATTTCCGCTTCCGTACGTTTTTTGGCTCTCTTCAACTCCTTCAAATCTTCAGCTATTTTAACCATACAAATACCAAAATGTTCAGCTCTTTAAGGACATGTGTGGACATCTTTTAAAATGTTTCTACCTTTTCAAATATTTCAAATATTCAGCTTTTTAACAAATTATTTTAACATTGAAGCGGATAGGAGCAGCATTCCAAACCGCTAAAACTTCCTCTGCTTTGAAACCTATCTCCTCCCGCATTTCTTCAGCTACAGACTCCATTCAAACGTTAAACAATTCACATTAATTGCAGCTATTCAAATCCTATTCAACTTTTTAAAATCTTCAACTGTCTTTGAACAAACACAGTTTTAGTTTTAAGCTTTTTTCAACCTCTTTCTAAATTTATAATGGGATCCGGATGGGACGGAATGTTCAGAGGCAGAGTGGGGGAACCAACTGTTACAGTGTAGAACTGGTGTAAAAATACACCAAAACCTTCCACATAACTGCCTCTCACTCCCACAAATGAAACCCTACATGGATAATTTTTACATCAAAATGTAGGACATATTCTGCCGGTCGCATAGATGTGACTACTGAAGCAATCGGACCTACACAATGGGAGGTTTGGGCTTCCAAGCTAAATGGTGTCCAACCAACTGCCGCCTTGATAACTGAGACATGACATTTCTGGAGAAAGGCAGACTGTACCACACCTTTAAAATGCTCTGGTTCTCATATTCTTCACATTACAGACACAATGTTCACACTGTGTCTTCATCAGATTCTTCTGGTTCTAACAATAAAATAATTTTGTCAGTTAGACTCACGGTCCGTCAGTTAGAGGCAGCGGTTTGAGGTGACGTTTTGGATGAAATTACCTCTCTGAGGCCTCTAAAAGGTGGGATTTCTGCCTGATCACAGACCCTCAATAAGACATACACTCACCTTGGTGACTCACTCTGCCCATTAAAGGGCAATTTCACTTTTTTTTCTTGATTATTTTTTTCTTTTTTCCGCTTTATTAGACAGTTCGGAGAGGCACAGTTGAAATGGGGCAAACACTCTGCTCTTTGAAGGCCTATTTCACACATCATTTTTTTTCATGTCTTTCAATTATAATTTTATCTAGACATTTTTAAATATTCAGCATCATTCCTATAAGAGTTAAACAATTCACTACTGTTCATACTTAAGACTGTTTCTTACTTTTCCACATCTTCATACTCCTTTAGCTGATTCATTTACATTCAAGCCATCAAGGTAGTTTAGCTCCAAGTCTATTCAATTACTATTTCATAGTTTTAAGATTTTTATCCATGTCTTTCAACTTCTTCATAATTTCAGCAAGAAATGTTATTCAAACCTCTATATATTCAACTTTTCAACTCCTTTTAAACTTATTTTACACAATTATGACCTTTATAAACTTCAACAACTTTATAAATCTTTATAGACCTTTTTCAAATCTTTATACTCAGCTATCCAGTTTGGCGTAAGCTGTTTCAGCATTCACACGCATTTTCATCAGGAAATGCATTTTCTAGTTAGTGTGAATGCTGGAGCATTCACACTATTGTTATTCAAATCTTTATTATTAGTGTGAATGCTGGAGCTTCCAGCATTCACACTATTGTTATCCAAATCTTTATTAGTGTGAATGCTGGAGCTTCCAGCATTCACACTATTGTTATCCAAATCTTTATTAAACTTATTTTTCCGCTTCCGTACGTTTTTTGGCTCTCTTCAACTCCTTCAAATCTTCAGCTATTTCAACCATACAAATACCAAAATGTTCAGCTCTTTAAGGACATGTTTGGACCTCTTTTAACATTTTTCTACCTTTTAAACTTTTTAAAATATTCAGCTTTTTAACCAACTTATTTAACACTGAAGCGGATGGGAGCAGCCTCCAAATCCTTCAAAAGTGTAACTCCTTCAAATTTTCAGCTATTTAAACCATTCAATAATCACAATGTTCAGCTCTTTCAGCACACTATTAAACACATTTCAACATGTTTCAATCTTTTAAACTATTTCAAATATTCAGCTTTTTAACAAATTATTTTAACATTGAAGCGGATAGGAGCAGCATTCCAAACCGCTAAAACTTCCTCTGCTTTGAAACCTATCTCCTCCCGCATTTTTTCAGCTAGAGACTCCATTCAAACGTTAAACAATTCACATTAATTACAGCTATTAAACTCCCATTCAACTTTTTAAAATCTTCAACTGTCTTTGAACAAACATAGTTTTAGTTTTAAGCTTTTTTCAACCTCTTTCTAAATTTATAATGGGATCCAGATGGGACGGAATGTTCAGAGGCAGAGTGGGGGAACCAACTGTTACAGTGTAGAACTGTTGTAAAAATACACCAAAACCTTCCACATAATTGCCTCTCACTCCCACAAATTAAACCCTATGTGGATAATTTTTACATCAAAATGTAGGACATATTCTGCCGGTCGCATAGATGTGACTACTGAAACAATCGGACCTACACAATGGGAGGTCTGGGTTTCCAAGCTAAATGGTGTCCAACCAACTGCCGCCTTGATAACTGAGACATGACATTTCTGGAGAAAGGCAGACTGTACCACACTTTTAAAAGGCTCTGGTTCTCATATTCTTCACATTACAGGCACAATCTTCACACTGTGTCTTCATCAGATTCTTCTGGTTCTAACAATAAAATAATTTTGTCAGTTAGACTCACGGTCCGTCAGTTAGAGACAGTGGTTTGAGGTGAAGTTTTGAGGCCTCTAAAAGGTGGGATTTCTGCCTGATCAAAGACCCTCAATAAGACATACACTCAGCTGGGTGACTCACTCTGCCCATTAAAGGGCAATTTCACTTTTTTTTCTTGATTATTTTTTTCTCTTTTCCGCTTTATTAGACAGTTCGGAGAGGCACAGTTGAAATGGGGCAAACACTCTGCTCTTTGAAGGCCTATTTCACACATAATTTTTTTTTCATGTCTTTCAGTTATAATTTTATCTAGACATTTTTAAATATTCAACATCATTCCTATAAGAGTTAAACAATTCACTACTGTTCATACTTAAGACTGTTTCTTACTTTTCCACATCTTCATACTCCTTTAGCTGATTCATATACATTCAAGCCATCAATGTACTTTAGCTCCAAGTCTATTCAATTACTATTTCATAGTTTTAAGATTTTTATCCATGTCTTTCAACTTCTTCATAATTTCAGCAAGAAATGTTATTCAAACCTCTATATATTCAACTTTTCAACTCCTTTTAAACTTATTTTACACAATTATGACCTTTATAAACTTCAACAACTTTATAAACCTTTATAGACCTTTTTCAAATCTTCATACTCAGCTATCCAGTTTAGCGTAAGCTGTTTCAGCATTCACACGCATTTTCAGTAGGAAATGCATTTTCTAGTTAAACTTATTTTTCCGCTTCCGTACGTTTTTTGGCTCTCTTCAACTCCTTCAAATCTTCAGCTATTTCAACCATACAAATACCAAAATGTTCAGCTCTTTAAGGACATGTGTGGACATCTTTTAAAATGTTTCTACCTTTTCAAATATTTCAAATATTCAGCTTTTTAACAAATTATTTTAACATTGAAGCGGATAGGAGCAGCATTCCAAACCGCTAAAACTTCCTCTGCTTTGAAACCTATCTCCTCCCGCATTTCTTCAGCTACAGACTCCATTCAAACGTTAAACAATTCACATTAATTGCAGCTATTCAATTCCTATTCAACTTTTTAAAATCTTCAACTGTCTTTGAACAAACACAGTTTTAGTTTTAAGCTTTTTTCAACCTCTTTCTAAATTTATAATGGGATCCGGATGGGACGGAATGTTCAGAGGCAGAGTGGGGGAACCAACTGTTACAGTGTAGAACTGGTGTAAAAATACACCAAAACCTTCCACATAACTGCCTCTCACTCCCACAAATGAAACCCTACATGGATAATTTTTACATCAAAATGTAGGACATATTCTGCCGGTCGCATAGATGTGACTACTGAAGCAATCGGACCTACACAATGGGAGGTTTGGGCTTCCAAGCTAAATGGTGTCCAACCAACTGCCGCCTTGATAACTGAGACATGACATTTCTGGAGAAAGGCAGACTGTACCACACCTTTAAAATGCTCTGGTTCTCATATTCTTCACATTACAGACACAATGTTCACACTGTGTCTTCATCAGATTCTTCTGGTTCTAACAATAAAATAATTTTGTCAGTTAGACTCACGGTCCGTCAGTTAGAGGCAGCGGTTTGAGGTGACGTTTTGGAAGAAATTACCTCTCTGAGGCCTCTAAAAGGTGGGATTTCTGCCTGATCACAGACCCTCAATAAGACATACACTCACCTTGGTGACTCACTCTGCCCATTAAAGGGCAATTTCACTTTTTTTTCTTGATTATTTTTTTCTTTTTTCCGCTTTATTAGACAGTTCGGAGAGGCACAGTTGAAATGGGGCAAACACTCTGCTCTTTGAAGGCCTATTTCACACATCATTTTTTTTCATGGCTTTCAATTATAATTTTATCTAGACATTTTTAAATATTCAGCATCATTCCTATAAGAGTTAAACAATTCACTACTGTTCATACTTAAGACTGTTTCTTACTTTTCCACATCTTCATACTCCTTTAGCTGATTCATTTACATTCAAGCCATCAAGGTAGTTTAGCTCCAAGTCTATTCAATTACTATTTCATAGTTTTAAGATTTTTATCCATGTCTTTCAACTTCTTCATAATTTCAGCAAGAAATGTTATTCAAACCTCTATATATTCAACTTTTCAACTCCTTTTAAACTTATTTTACACAATTATGACCTTTATAAACTTCAACAACTTTATAAATCTTTATAGACCTTTTTCAAATCTTTATACTCAGCTATCCAGTTTGGCGTAAGCTGTTTCAGCATTCACACGCATTTTCATCAGGAAATGCATTTTCTAGTTATTTTTACTTCTTCCGTACGTTTTTTGGACCTTCATACCTCCTTCAAATCTTCAGCTATTTTAACCATACAAATACCAAAATGTTCAGCTCTTTAAGGACATGTTTGGACATCTTTTAACATTTTTCTACCTTTTAAACTTTTTAAAATATTCAGCTTTTTAACCAACTTTTTTAACACTGAAGCGGATGGGAGCAGCCTCCAAACCCTTCAAAAGTGTAACTCCTTCAAATTTTCAGCTATTTAAACCATTCAATAATCACAATGTTCAGCTCTTTAAGCACACTATTAAACACATTTCAACATGTTTCAATCTTTTAAAATATTTAAAATATTCAGCTTTTTAACAAATCATTTTAACATTGACGCGGATAGGAGCAGCATTCCAAACCGCTAAAACTTCCTCCGCTTTGAAACCTATCTCCTCCCGCATTTTTTCAGCTACAACCTCCATTCAAACGTTAAACAATTCACATTAATTACAGCTATTCAATTCCTATTCAACTTTTTAAAATCTTAAACAGTCTTTGAACAAACATAGTTTTAGTTTTAAGCTTTTTTCAACCTCTTTCTAAATTTATAATGGGATCCGGATGGGACGGAATGTTCAGAGGCAGAGTGGGGAAACCAACTGTTACAGTGTAGAACTGGTGTAAAAATACACCAAAACCTTCCACATAACTGCCTCTCACTCCCACAAATTAAACCCTACACGGATCATTTTTATATCAAAATGTAGGACATATTCTGCCGGTCGCATAGATGTGACTACTGAAGCAATCGGACCTACACAATGGGAGGTCTGGGCTTCCAAGCTAAATGGTGTCCAACCAACTGCCGCCTTGATAACTGAGACATGACATTTCTGGAGAAAGGCAGACTGTACCACACTTTTAAAATGCTCTGCTTCTCATATCCTTCACATTACAGGCACAATCTTCACACTGTGTCTTCATCAGATTCTTTTGGTTCTAACAATAAAATAATTTTGTCAGTTAGACTCACGGTCCGTCAGTTAGAGGCAGCGGTTTGAGGTGAGGTTTTGGATGAAATGACCTCTCTGAGGCCTCTAAAAGGTGGGATTTCTGCCTGATCACAGACCCTCAATAAGACATACACTCACCTTGGTGACTCACTCTGCCCATTAAAGGGCAATTTCACTTTTTTTTCTTGATTATTTTTTTCTTTTTTCCGTTTTATTAGACAGTTCGGAGAGGCACAGTTGAAATGGGGCAAACACTCTGCTCTTTGAAGGCCTATTTCACACATACATTTTTTTTCATGTCTTTCAGTAATAATTTTATCTAGACATTTTTAAATATTCAACATCATTCCTATAAGAGTTAAACAATTCACTACTGTTCATACTTAAGACTGTTTCTTACTTTTCCACATCTTCATACTCCTTTAGCTGATTCAAATACATTCAAGCCATCAAGGTAGTTTAGCTCCAAGTCTATTCAATTACTATTTCATAGTTTTAAGATTTTTATCCATGTCTTTCAACTTCTTCATAATTTCAGCAAGAAATGTTATTCGAACCTCTATATATTCAACTTTTCAACTCCTTTTAAACTTATTTTACACAATTATGACCTTTATAAACTTCAACAACTTTATAAACCTTTATAGACCTTTTTCAAATCTTCATACTCAGCTATCCAGTTTAGCGTAAGCTGTTTCAGCATTCACACGCATTTTCAGCAGGAAATGCATTTTCTAGTTAGTGTGAATGCTGGAGCTTCCAGCATTCACACTATTGTTATCCAAATCTTTATTAGTGTGAATGCTGGAGCTTCCAGCATTCACACTATTGTTATCCAAATCTTTATTAAACTTATTTTTCCGCTTCCGTACGTTTTTTGGCTCTCTTCAACTCCTTCAAATCTTCAGCTATTTCAACCATAAAAATACCAAAATGTTCAGCTCTTTAAGGACATGTTTGGACCTCTTTTAACATTTTTCTACCTTTTAAACTTTTTAAAATATTCAGCTTTTTAACCAACTTATTTAACACTGAAGCGGATGGGAGCAGCCTCCAAATCCTTCAAAAGTGTAACTCCTTCAAATTTTCAGCTATTTAAACCATTCAATAATCACAATGTTCAGCTCTTTCAGCACACTATTAAACACATTTCAACATGTTTCAATCTTTTAAACTATTTCAAATATTCAGCTTTTTAACAAATTATTTTAACATTGACGCGGATAGGAGCAGCATTCCAAACCGCTAAAACTTCCTCCGCTTTGAAACCTATCTCCTCCCGCATTTTTTCAGCTACAACCTCCATTCAAACGTTAAACAATTCACATTAATTACAGCTATTCAATTCCTATTCAACTTTTTAAAATCTTAAACAGTCTTTGAACAAACATAGTTTTAGTTTTAAGCTTTTTTCAACCTCTTTCTAAATTTATAATGGGATCCGGATGGGACGGAATGTTCAGAGGCAGAGTGGGGGAACCAACTGTTACAGTGTAGAACTCGTGTAAAAATACACCAAAACCTTCCACATAACTGCCTCTCACTCCCACAAATTAAACCCTACGCGGATAATTTTTACATAAAAATGTAGGACATATTCTGCCGGTCGCATAGATGTGACTACTGAAGCAATCGGACCTACACAATGGAAGTTTTGGGCTTCCAAGCTAAATGGTGTCCAACCAACTGCCGCCTTGATAACTGAGACATGACATTTCTGGAGAAAGGCAGACTGTACCACACCTTTAAAATGCTCTGGTTCTCATATTCTTCACATTACAGACATAATCTTCACACTGTGTCTTTATCAGATTCTTCTGGTTCTAACAATAAAATAATTTTGTCAGTTAGACTCACGGTCCGTCAGTTAGAGGCAGCGGTTTTAGGTGAGGTTTTGGATGAAATGACCTCTCTGAGGCCTCTAAAAGTTGGGATTTCTGCCTGATCACAGACCCTCAATAAGACATACACTCACCTTGCTGACTCACTCTGCCCATTAAAGGGCAATTTAACTTTTTTTCTTGATTATTTTTTTCTTTTTTCCGCTTTATTAGACAGTTCGGAGAGGCACAGTTGAAATGGGGCAAACACTCTGCTCTTTGAAGGCCTATTTCACACATCATTTTTTTTTTCATGTCTTTCAGTAATAATTTTATCTAGACATTTTTAAATATTCAACATCATTCCTATAAGAGTTAAACAATTCACTACTGTTCATACTTAAGACTGTTTCTTACTTTTCCACATCTTCATACTCCTTTAGCTGATTCATATACATTCAAGCCATCAAGGTAGTTTAGCTCCAAGTCTATTCAATTACTATTTCATAGTTTTAAGATTTTTATCCATGTCTTTCAACTTCTTCATAATTTCAGCAAGAAATGTTATTCAAACCTCTATATATTCAACTTTTCAACTCCTTTTAAACTTATTTTACACAATTATGACCTTTATAAACTTCAACAACTTTATAAACCTTTATAGACATTTTCAAATCTTCATACTCAGCTATCCAGTTTAGCGTAAGCTGTTTCAGCATTCACACGCATTTTCAGCAGGAAATGCATTTTCTAGTTAAACTTATTATATTTCCGCTTCCGTACGTTTTTTGGCTCTCTTCAACTCCTTCAAATCTTCAGCTATTTTAACCATACAAATACCAAAATGTTCAGCTCTTTAAGGACATGTGTGGACATCTTTTAAAATGTTTCTACCTTTTCAAATATTTCAAATATTCAGCTTTTTAACAAATTATTTTAACATTGAAGCGGATAGGAGCAGCATTCCAAACCGCTAAAACTTCCTCTGCTTTGAAACCTATCTCTTCCCGCATTTCTTCAGCTACAGACTCCATTCAAACGTTAAACAATTCACATTAATTGCAGCTATTCAATTCCTATTCAACTTTTTAAAATCTTCAACTGTCTTTGAACAAACACAGTTTTAGTTTTAAGCTTTTTTCAACCTCTTTCTAAATTTATAATGGGATCCGGATGGGACGGAATGTTCAGAGGCAGAGTGGGGGAACCAACTGTTACAGTGTAGAACTGGTGTAAAAATACACCAAAACCTTCCACATAACTGCCTCTCACTCCCACAAATGAAACCCTACATGGATAATTTTTACATCAAAATGTAGGACATATTCTGCCGGTCGCATAGATGTGACTACTGAAGCAATCGGACCTACACAATGGGAGGTTTGGGCTTCCAAGCTAAATGGTGTCCAACCAACTGCCGCCTTGATAACTGAGACATGACATTTCTGGAGAAAGGCAGACTGTACCACACCTTTAAAATGCTCTGGTTCTCATATTCTTCACATTACAGACACAATGTTCACACTGTGTCTTCATCAGATTCTTCTGGTTCTAACAATAAAATAATTTTGTCAGTTAGACTCACGGTCCGTCAGTTAGAGGCAGCGGTTTGAGGTGACGTTTTGGATGAAATTACCTCTCTGAGGCCTCTAAAAAGTGGGATTTCTGCCTGATCACAGACCCTCAATAAGACATACACTCACCTTGGTGACTCACTCTGCCCATTAAAGGGCAATTTCACTTTTTTTTCTTGATTATTTTTTTCTTTTTTCCGCTTTATTAGACAGTTCGGAGAGGCACAGTTGAAATGGGGCAAACACTCTGCTCTTTGAAGGCCTATTTCACACATCATTTTTTTTCATGTCTTTCAATTATAATTTTATCTAGACATTTTTAAATATTCAGCATCATTCCTATAAGAGTTAAACAATTCACTACTGTTCATACTTAAGACTGTTTCTTACTTTTCCACATCTTCATACTCCTTTAGCTGATTCATTTACATTGAAGCCATCAAGGTAGTTTAGCTCCAAGTCTATTCAATTACTATTTCATAGTTTTAAGATTTTTATCCATGTCTTTCAACTTCTTCATAATTTCAGCAAGAAATGTTATTCAAACCTCTATATATTCAACTTTTCAACTCCTTCTAAACTTATTTTACACAATTATGACCTTTATAAACTTCAACAACTTTATAAATCTTTATAGACCTTTTTCAAATCTTTATACTCAGCTATCCAGTTTGGCGTAAGCTGTTTCAGCATTCACACGCATTTTCATCAGGAAATGCATTTTCTAGTTAGTGTGAATGCTGGAGCTTCCAGCATTCACACTATTGTTATCCAAATCTTTATTAGTGTGAATGCTGGAGCTTCCAGCATTCACACTATTGTTATCCAAATCTTTATTATTCCACTTCTTCCGTACGTTTTTTGGACCTTCATACCTCCTTCAAATCTTCAGCTATTTTAACCATACAAATACCAAAATGTTCAGCTCTTTAAGGACATGTGTGGACCTCTTTTAACATTTTTCTACCTTTTAAACTTTTTAAAATATTCAGCTTTTTAACAAATTATTTTAACACTGAAGCGGGTGGGAGCAGCATTCCAAACCGCTAAAACTTCATCCTCTTTGAAACCTATCTCCTCCCGCATTTTTTCAGCTAGAGACTCCATTCAAACTTTAAACAATTCACATGAATTGCAGCTATTAAAATCCTATTCAACTTTTTAAAATCTTAAACTGTCTTTGAACAAGCACAGTTTTAGTTTTAAGCTTTTTTCAGCCTCTTTCTAAATTTATAATGGGATCCGGATGGGACGGAATGTTCAGAGGCAGAGTGGGGAAACCAACTGTTACAGTGTAGAACTGGTGTAAAAATACACCAAAACCTTCCACATAACTGCCTCTCACTCCCACAAATTAAACCCTACGTGGATAATTTTTACATAAAAATGTAGGACATATTCTTCCGGTCGCATAGATGTGACTACTGAAGCAATCGGACCTACACAATGGGAGGTCTGGGCTTCCAAGCTAAATGGTGTCCAACCAACTGCCGCCTTGATAACTGAGACAGGAAATTTCTGGAGAAAGGCAGACTGTACCACACCTTTAAAATGCTCTGTTTCTCATTCTCTTCACATTACAGACATAATCTTCACACTGTGTCTTCATCAGATTCTTCTGGTTCTAACAATAAAATAATTTTGTCAGTTAGACTCACGGTCCGTCAGTTAGAGGCAGCGGTTTGAGGTGACATTTTGGATGAAATGACCTCTCTGAGGCTTCTAAAAGGTGGGATTTCTGCCTGATCACAGACCCTCAATAAGATATACACTCACCTTGGTGACTGACTCTGCCCATTAAAGGGCAATTTCACTTTTTTTTCTTGATTATTTTTTTCTTTTTTCCACTTTATTAGACAGTTCGGATAGGCACAGTTGAAATGGGGAAAACACTCTGCTCTTTGAAGGCCTATATCACACATCATTTTTTTTCATGTCTTTCAATTGTAATTTTATCTAGACATTTTTAAATATTCAACATCATTCCTATAAGAGTTAAACAATTCACTACTGTTCATACTTAAGACTGTTTCTTACTTTTCCACATCTTCATACTCCTTTAGCTGATTCATATACATTCAAGCCATCAAGGTAGTTTAGCTCCAAGTCTATTCAATTATTATTTCACAGTTTTAAGATTTTTATCCATGTCTTTCAACTTCTTCATAATTTCAGCAAGAAATGTTATTCAAACCTCTATATATTCAACATTTCAACTCCTTTTAAACTTATTTTACAAAATTATGACCTTTATAAACTTCAACAACTTTATAAACCTTTATAGACCTTTTTCAAATCTTCATACTCAGCTATCCAGTTTAGCGTAAGCTGTTTCAGCATTCACACGCATTTTCAGCAGGAAATGCATTTTCTAGTTAAACTTATTTTTCCGCTTCCGTACGTTTTTTGGCTCTCTTCAACTCCTTCAAATCTTCAGCTATTTCAACCATACAAATACCAAAATGTTCAGCTCTTTAAGGACATGTTTGGACCTCTTTTAACATTTTTCTACCTTTTAAACTTTTTAAAATATTCAGCTTTTTAACCAACTTATTTAACACTGAAGCGGATGGGAGCAGCCTCCAAATCCTTCAAAAGTGTAACTCCTTCAAATTTTCAGCTATTTAAACTATTCAATAATCACAATGTTCAGCTCTTTCAGCACACTATTAAACACATTTCAACATGTTTCAATCTTTTAAACTATTTCAAATATTCAGCTTTTTAACAAATTATTTTAACATTGACGCGGATAGGAGCAGCATTCCAAACCGCTAAAACTTCCTCCGCTTTGAAACCTATCTCCTCCCGCATTTTTTCAGCTACAACCTCCATTCAAACGTTAAACAATTCACATTAATTGCAGCTATTCAATTCCTATTCAACTTTTTAAAATCTTAAACAGTCTTTGAACAAACATAGTTTTAGTTTTAAGCTTTTTTCAACCTCTTTCTAAATTTATAATGGGATCCGGATGGGACGGAATGTTCAGAGGCAGAGTGGGGGAACCAACTGTTACAGTGTAGAACTCGTGTAAAAATACACCAAAACCTTCCACATAACTGCCCCTCACTCCCACAAATTAAACCCTACGCGGATAATTTTTACATAAAAATGTAGGACATATTCTGCCGGTCGCATAGATGTGACTACTGAAGCAATCGGACCTACACAATGGAAGTTTTGGGCTTCCAAGCTAAATGGTGTCCAACCAACTGCCGCCTTGATAACTGAGACATGACATTTCTGGAGAAAGGCAGACTGTACCACACCTTTAAAATGCTCTGGTTCTCATATTCTTCACATTACAGACATAATCTTCACACTGTGTCTTTATCAGATTCTTCTGGTTCTAACAATAAAATAATTTTGTCAGTTAGACTCACGGTCCGTCAGTTAGAGGCAGCGGTTTTAGGTGAGGTTTTGGATGAAATGACCTCTCTGAGGCCTCTAAAAGATGGGATTTCTGCCTGATCACAGACCCTCAATAAGACATACACTCACCTTGGTGACTCACTCTGCCCATTAAAGGGCAATTTAACTTTTTTTCTTGATTATTTTTTTCTTTTTTCTGCTTTATTAGACAGTTCGGAGAGGCACAGTTGAAATGGGGCAAACACTCTGCTCTTTGAAGGCCTATTTCACACATCATTTTTTTTTTCATGTCTTTCAGTAATAATTTTATCTAGACATTTTTAAATATTCAACATCATTCCTATAAGAGTTAAACAATTCACTACTGTTCATACTTAAGACTGTTTCTTACTTTTCCACATCTTCATACTCCTTTAGCTGATTCATATACATTCAAGCCATCAAGGTAGTTTAGCTCCAAGTCTATTCAATTACTATTTCATAGTTTTAAGATTTTTATCCATGTCTTTCAACTTCTTCATAATTTCAGCAAGAAATGTTATTCAAACCTCTATATATTCAACTTTTCAACTCCTTTTAAACTTATTTTACACAATTATGACCTTTATAAACTTCAACAACTTTATAAACCTTTATAGACATTTTCAAATCTTCATACTCAGCTATCCAGTTTAGCGTAAGCTGTTTCAGCATTCACACGCATTTTCAGCAGGAAATGCATTTTCTAGTTATTAAACTTATTATATTTCCGCTTCCGTACGTTTTTTGGCTCTCTTCAACTCCTTCAAATCTTCAGCTATTTCAACCATACAAATACCAAAATGTTCAGCTCTTTAAGGACATGTGTGGACATCTTTTAACATTTTTCTACCTTTTAAACTTTTTAAAATATTCAGCTTTTTAACCAACTTTTTTAACACTGAAGCGGATGGGAACAGCCTCCAAACCCTTCAAAACTGTAACTCCTTCAAATTTTCAGCTATTTAAACCATTCAAGAATCACAGTGTTCTGCTCTTTCAGCACACTATTAAACACATTTCAACATGTTTCAATCTTTTAAAATATTTAAAATATTCAGCTTTTTAACAAATTATTTTAACACTGAAGCGGGTGGGAGCAGCATTCCAAACCGCTAAAACTTCATCCGCTTTGAAACCTATCTCCTCCGGCATTTTTTCAGCTACAGCCTCCATTCAAACTTTAAACAATTCACATGAATTGCAGCTATTAAAATCCTATTCAACTTTTTAAAATCTTAAACTGTCTTTGAACAAGCACAGTTTTAGTTTTAAGCTTTTTTCAGCCTCTTTCTAAATTTATAATGGGATCCGGATGGGACGGAATGTTCAGAGGCAGAGTGGGGAAACCAACTGTTACAGTGTAGAACTGGTGTAAAAATACACCAAAACCTTCCACATAACTGCCTCTCACTCCCACAAATTAAACCCTACGTGGATAATTTTTACATAAAAATGTAGGACATATTCTTCCGGTCGCATAGATGTGACTACTGAAGCAATCGGACCTACACAATGGGAGGTCTGGGCTTCCAAGCTAAATGGTGT
>NW_027648447.1:0-7500 GCF_949987685.1 Ammodytes marinus
TGACCTTGACCTAATTAAAGGGGAGGAGCATGTTGTGGAAGCGGCCATCTTGCCCGTTCAACCAGAGGAGAAGCAGGAAGTGAAAGAGAAGACTCCGCCCACCACGCCGTCTGCACAGGAAGCTGTCACCAACACACAGTCTGAGCAGGAAGTGGTCATCACGTCACCGCAGCAACACACCACAGAAGAAGAAGAGGGCACCAGGTCGTCCCCGAGGGTCAAAGGTCAAACATCTCAGTCCTCTTTAGTGACCTTTGTTTACATGCCAGTTTACAGAGCCTAAGCTGTGTATTAACCCTGTTTACAGACCAGTTTACAGAGCCTAGGCTGTGTATTAACACTGTTTACATACCAGTTTACAGAGCCTGGGCTGTGTATTAACACTGCATTGTTTGTTCAGCGTACAGTACACTGTCCCACAGACTCCACCTCTAACTGTTTGCTCGTTGTCTTTTTAAACGAACGTACAGACAGACGTTTCTTGCTTATAAATGGATAGATAGATAGATAGAATGGATGGATAGATAGATAGGATGGATGGATGGATGGATGGATGGATGGATAGGATGGATAGATGGATGGATGATGGATGGATGGATGGATGATAGATAGATAGATAGACAGACGTTTCTTGCTTTATAGACAGATGTGCGTAAACACTTTGTTTCATAACTGAAGTTTCTCGTTGCAGGTCGGAGGTCGATCCTGAGAGAAGCTGAGACTCCTCCCAGAATCCCCTGGGCCCGTCGCCGAGGGCAACCCCCTCCCCCATGGCAGCGCTGTCGTCTCCCAGGGCAACCCTCTCGCCGCCCCCCCGCAGCGCGTTGAGGCGACAGGACGAGCCGATGGCGTGTTGCACCTGCTGCCTGCTCATAGGCCCCTCCCCTCCGATGACTCATCACACAGGCCACACCTCCCTGTCGATGACTCATCAAACAGACCGCTCCCCTCTACCGATGACTCGCATAATAAGACACACCCCTCTAATGATGACAGCTCATCACATAGGCCACACCCCTCTGATGACTCATCAAAAAGACCACACCTCCCTACAGAGGAATCGGCACATATGTCCATCCCACCTAACGATGACTCGCCCAATAGGCCACACCTCCCCTCTATAGATGTGTCATCAACTAAGCCACACCCCTCACCACATAAGCCACACCCCTCTCCCCATAAGCCACACCTCCCTAGCATTGAGTCATCCAATAGGAGTGATGACTCATTGAACAGGGCCACACCTGCCCTCTGATGACTCGTCCCTTAGGCCCCTCCCCCCTCTCGATGACATCAGCGCCGCCTCTGACACTGACTCCGCCTCCGAGCACGAACAGGAAGAGCGGGCCTGAAACGCAAAGCCGTCGCCGAGCAACGGCCAACAGCTGACAAGAAGCCCCGCCCAGACAGGAAGCAGGAAGTAGCAGCCACCGCCCCCAAAACACCACCAGCCAAGATGGCCGCCGCAGCGTCACCCAAGCCCCTCCCACTGTCTCCTGTCAGGAGGGAGGAGCCAGAGAGACGGTTAACAGACCCCAAGGAAGCTCTGCAGGTGAATACAACACATGATTTTTTTTTTTTTTTTTAAGATTTCTTTTTGGGCATTTCAAGGTTTTTTTATTAGACAGTACAGAGTTGAAATGGGGAGACAGAGAGAGAGAGAGAGAGAAGAGAGAGAGACAGAGAGAGAGAGAGAGAGAGGATGACCTGCAGTAAAGGTCCTCGCGACCACTGCAACGAAGGCCGGAGCCAACATGGCACGCGCTCCATCCACCACGCCACCGGAGCGCCCAAATGTTTTAAAATGATTAGACATTAAAACTATATCTTGTATCACAAATACAAATAATATTACGGGGCGACTGTGTCTCAGGTGGTAGAGCGGGTCGGCCAATGATCAAAGGGTTGGCGGTTCGATCCCCACCCGGCCACCTGTGTCATGGTTTTTGTGTCCTTGGGCAAGACACTTCACCCACCTTGCCTGGTGTGAATGTGTATGACTGCTGTATGTTTGAGGTGGTGTCTGAGGGGCCGTAGGCGCTGAATGGCAGCCACGCTTCCGTCAGTCTGCCCCAGGGCAGCTGTGGCTACTATGGTAGTTTACCACCACCGGTATGACACTAGCCCCTTTTACACAGAGATTGCGGCATATTGACGGAACAACATCACTCCAATATGCCGGCTTTGCTTGCTTCTGTGTTATTTACACAGAACCAAGCAACGCCGGCCCTGCTGGCGCATCAGTAGTCCCTTTTACACAGCGCTCCGGAATGAAAGAGGTGCTTGTAAACAGCGTCAGGTGTGACGTAAACATTTAGCGCTGCGCCGGTCAGCTGTTTTACAACAACAACAATGGCCGGTGAATTGAGAGCAGAAGTGCTGGAGCTTGCAGTAAGAGGGCCGTATTTTACTGTCCCCACGATGTGCCAGTTGATCTCGCTACGCGCTGAGTCCAACATCACTGGGACAGTTAACCAAACTGACTAAATCAATCCGACCGCTTCACCTCTGTGTGTGTGTGTGTGTGTGTGTGTGACAGGTTGGTTGTGAGCGAGTCTCTTTGTGAGGGCAGCGATCTGCCAATCAGACATACTACACATACACACAGTGTGTGAAGTCACGTTACTGTAGGACAGAAATAAAGTGTGGATATACGCTCAGACTTAGGATAATAATAGCGGCGGCGGAATGTGTTAGCAAAACAGTAGCTCTGTGGCTAACAGCTGAGCCGGAGCCTTCAGTCAGCTGAAGCAGACAGTCTAGCGGGGCGAGCAGACTATTCCCCCATTACTAGGTCGACCTTCAAGCTGAACAAGAGCCCTCCGCTGCGCGTCGGGCTCCTGCTTCAGCTTGTCGGTCTTTATTTCTAGCAAGTGACCCGTTCGCTATACTTTATCCTTACTTAGCCTAGCCTAGCTTTCCATTGTACAACTTCTCCTGGCAGAAATAGACTCATACACTCTGCAAAATGAAGCGCGGGGGTTTGGATTGAGCAACGGACCTTATGATCAGCTAGATTATACACCGTTCTTTTATTTTGTGATTTTTACGGGACATCAGGCCGCCGTGGTTAATGTTAAACACACGTCCTTCAACTGCTAACATGGTCGCATGTTTAGAACGTAGACTATGGAACGTCAAACGCCCCCCTGTTCCGCAACAACAAACTGGAGCATTTAAACAGAGAGGCGGAACTGATCGTGTCGGGAATCTTACTACCCCCCGAGGTAGTAAAATTCCGGAACGATCACTCGCACCTTTCTTCCCTCGTTCCGCAACTGTCGCATTTACACAGCTGGGGGGAGGGCCGAAAGGCCGGCATATTCCCGGCTTTCACTGGCTGTGTAAAAGGGGCTTGTGTGTGAATGAATGGAACCTGGAACCCTGTAAAGAGCTTTGAGTGCCTTGAAAAGAGCTAGATAAATCCAATCCATTATTACTAGGAAATGAATAAATCAACTTAAACATAGTGTTTTATAAAGTGCCATCTGTTAGTGCTCCATGTCTTTACCTGTCTGTTTGTACAGGTGAAACTCGAAAAATTAGAATATCGTGCAAAAGTTCATTTATTTCAGTAATTCAACTTAAAAGGTGAAACTAAAATATTATATAGACTCATTACATGCAAAGTGAGATATTTCAAGCCTTTATTTGTAATAATTGTATCTATTATGGCTTACAGCTTATGAAAACCCCACATTCACAATCGCTGAACATTTTAATATTACATAAAAAATCAATAAAAAAGGGATTTTAAATACAGAAATATCAGCCCTATATAAAGTATAATCATCCATATGTACTCAGTACTTGGTTTGGGCCCCTTTCCTTTTGCATGAATTCTTGACTCAATTCCAATTCATTTTCCATGATATTATAATAATATGAGTATCACCTGTGTAACAAACCCACAGGTGAACGCTGCTCCATGGCTTTACCTGTCTGTTTATGTTTCAAACCAACAGGTGAATGCTGCGTCCCTCCCCCTGCCCTGGAAGCAGTAAGCCCCTCCCCTCAGCCTGTTGGCCACGCCCCCAGTGAGCCGCTCAGCCAATCCCTGCAGAGGAGGAAGCTGCTGTGGATCCTGAGCCTCTGATTGGCCAGAGGCTTTAGGCCCCGCCCCCTGTGAGGCGCTGCTCTCTCAGATGGGTCCGGAGGCGCTCGTCTGCCATGAGGTCAGACTGGTTTTCTGTCTGTCTGTCTGTCTGTCTGTCTGTCTGTCTTGTCTGTCTGTCTGTCTGTCTGTCTGTCTGTCTGTCTGTCTGTTTATCTATCTGTCTATCTATTTTGTTACGTTTATTTCAGTCCGTTAATGTACTGACTTCTGTATTCTGTGTGCACAAAAATTGGAAAAATCAAGTTACAAAAATATAAAAAAATCAATCCATCTCTCCATCCCTCCCTCCCTTCCTCCCTTCCTCCCTCTCTCCCTCCCCTCCCTCCCTCCCTCCCTCCCTCCCTCTCTCCCTCCCTCCCTCCCTCCCTCTCTCTCTCCCTCCCTCCATCTATCTATCTATCTATCTATCTCTCCCTCCCTCCATCCCTCTCTCTCTCCCTCCCTCTCTCCCTCCCTCCCTCTCTCCCTCCCTCCCTCCAGGTTGACCTGGATGAGCCAGAAGACAAACCCTCCTCGCACACCTCACCAGAGCAGCTGCTGATGATGATGAGAGACGGTCCCCCTAAGCCCCGCCCACACACGCCTAAGCTCCAATCACAGCCTGCGATGCTTCTCCCGGCCAATCAGCACAGGCCTTTCCTCACCAGCCCTGAGACAGAGACACGCCCCTCTAGAGGCTCAGCCAATGAGGAGCAGGGAGACGTTAGTCCCGCCTCTTCTGCTGTGTCATCACTGCTGTCACTACAAGAACCCAAAGACAGAGGTAAGACCAAGCATATATCAGAAGAGACAATAAAAAGCTTTGACTTCATGTCTAGTTTTGTGGGCCCTGTTCGTTCACATACTCTTAGTTTACATACCAGTTTGAGCTCACACAGTACAGGCAGGTAGTGGATCATGAGGAGATATTCACACAGTACAGACAGGTAGTGGATCATGAGGAGATATTCACACAGTACAGACAGGTAGTGGATCATGAGGAGATATTCACACAGTACAGACAGGTAGTGGATCATGAGGAGATATTCACACAGTACAGACAGGTAGTGGATCATGAGGAGACATTCACTCAGTACAGACAGGTAGTGGATCATGAGGAGATATTCACACAGTACAGACAGGTAGTGGATCATGAGGAGATATTCACACAGTACAGACAGGTAGTGGATCATGAGGAGATATTCACACAGTACAGACAGGTAGCAGATCATGAGGAGATATTCACTGACTTAGACAACAAGCGTTCTCCAGAATCACTGACTGCACCCCTCATACACACAGCCATATTGCCCCCTACGGTGGTCCTTTTGTTTATACACCCGTACATGTAATAGATAGTAACCATTGAGCCTTTTGTTTCCATACTAGTTTACAGAGCCTAGGCTGTGTGTTAACATGTTTTAATAGATAGTACAGATAGTAACCCGTCTTTCTTCCCCCCTCAGGTCAGAAGAGGCTGCTGGGATGTAACTCCAGTCCAACAGCAAAGAAACAGAAACACAACAAACGGCCGAGCACAGCGGGCAAGATGGACAAGAACGGAGCAGGTAAGAGCGATGTCACACTACATACATCCTGGGTTACAAAGCTTTCACTGTTTACTATACTACATACTAAAACTGTTTACTATACTACATACTAAAACTGCAGGTAAGAGAGATGTCACATCACATACATCCTGGGTTACAAAGCTTTCACTGTTTACTATACTACATACTAAAACTGTTTACTATACTACATACTAAAACTGCAGGTAAGAGAGATGTCACATCACATACATCCTGGGTTCCAAAGCTTTCACTGTTTACTATACTACATACTAAAACTGCAGGTAAGAGAGATGTCACATCACATACATCCTGGGTTCCAAAGCTTTCACTGTTTACTATACTACATACTAAAACTGTTTACTATACTACATACTAAAACTGCAGGTAAGAGAGATGTCACAACACAAACATCCTGGGTTCCAACATGATGACCTTTATGTTCATCTGCTTCAGACCTGTGTTTGCGACAAGTTGGAGACTGCATTCAGAGGGAGTCTCTAAACTGTCTCCAAACGTTCGCGGAGGTCTCAATTTCCTCTCATGAGTCGCAGAGCCGCGCAGTCCTGTCGCTTGAATTTTTAACATGTTCAAAAAAAGTGTGCAACAAATCTAGTCTCAAAATAGTCTCAGAGTGGTCGCATGTGTCTCAAACGTGTTGCAAACCCTTCTCAATTTAGTTTCCGCGAGTCACAAAATGCGAGGAATGTCAGAAAACTTTGCGAGGGTTCAGCGACATATGAAACTAAATTGCGACTGATTTGAGACAAAATTGAGACTTGACATTCCGTTCGTGCGACGCTCGCCAGACGTTCTCGAGACATAAATGCGACCTCCCGGCAAGTGTTGGCCAGGACATTCGCAAACGTGTCGTGAGGAACCAACTCAGTGAGACTGCAAGTGAAAATTGTCGCTAATTCGCATATTTTCTCGCAATTTTGTGTCCAACTTGTCGCACACTGTCGCAGCCCAGTGAGATCGGGGCTTAAAGGCTATGGTATTAATACACTGACTCCTCCCCTTTCCTCCCATAGGTCACAGCAGTGACAGCGAGGACCAATCAGCAGCCTCCTCTCTGACCCAGAAGCAGAAGAGAAGTCTGTCCTCTCCCTCTCACAAAGACAAACACAACTACTCTCCTCAGAGAGCCTACAAGTGGAACATCCAGCTAGGTCTGTCTGTCTGTCTGTCTGTCTGTCTGTCTGTCTGTCTGTCTGTCTGTCTGTCTGTCTGTCTGTATCTCTCTCTCTCTCTGTGTCTGTCTCTCTGTATGTCTGTCTATCTATCTATCTATCTATCTATCTATCTATCTATCTATCTATCTATCTATCTAATCTTATATTCTCTCTCCCCCCCCCCCCCCCAGATGAGCTGGACTCCATGTCTGTCTGTCTATCTATCTATCTATCTAATCGTATATATTCTCCCCCCCCCTCCAGATGAGCTGGACTCCATGTCCTCCACAGACTAATCTTATCTCTCTCTCTCTCTCTCCCCCCTCTCCCCCTCCCCCCCCTCTCCAGATGAGCTGGACTCCATGTCCTCCACAGAGAGGATCTTATATTAACTCTCTCTCTCTCCCCCCTCTTCCCCTCCCCCCCCTCACCCCCCCCTCTCCAGATGAGCTGGACTCCATGTCCTCCACAGAGAGGATCTTATATTAACTCTCTCTCTCTCCCCCCTCTTCCCCTCCCCCCCCCCCCCAGATGAGCTGGACTCCATGTCCTCCACAGAGAGGATCTTATATTAACTCTCTCTCTCTCTCTCTCTCCCCCTCCCCCCCTCCAGATGAGCTGGACTCCATGTCCTCCACAGACTAATCTTATCTCTCTCCCC
>NW_027648446.1:17500-22500 GCF_949987685.1 Ammodytes marinus
GAGAGAGAGACAGGCAGAGAGAGAGACAGGGGGGAGAGAGAGAGGGAGGGAGGGAGAGAGAGAGAGAGGCAGGGAGGGAGGGAGATAGGGAGGGAGAGAGATAGACATTAAATTAGTAGTACAGAGAGAGAGAGAGAGATTGATATATGTTGAGAGAGAGCAGCATTTATATTTTTGAGCAGAGTTCTTAGGCAGTGCACTTTGAATGTGGTTTTTTGTATCATGTGATAAACAGTAATTAAAGAACCTTTATCATTATCTTTACAGTTTAAAGGTTTGTCAGAGTGAGATACTTACGGTTGATCTCTATGGCGTACACTGTGGGTCGAGACAGGAGAAGGGAAAAAGAGAAAAATTAATTATTAATAATAATAATTTTAATCGTATTTCATACCACAACATTACAATGAATATCTAATATATTTAATACATGAAGGGTTGATTAAAAAAGTCTTTATGGCTTGAATACCTGAAAACTTAATTACTAGATGACTTCTAGCTGCTGAGGTACATGCTGTTGTGGCTAAAGTTTGTCTCATTATTATGAGAACATTTCAACAGACGGAGCGACCAGGAGAACAGTGATTAAGAAAGTCCTTAATGGCTCGCTAATGCTAACCTGAACAAATCAAAATCAAATCAGTTTTATTTTCTACAGCCCAATATCACAAATAGACATTTGCCTCAGTGGGCTTCACCATTCCATACAGTATGACAGTATAAAGGACACTTAATGACTAAATGTTGTTTTGAAAACACTTGAACAGACGATCAAACAAGGAGAGTGTTGGGACAATGGGACAGATAGTGAGGACCAACATGGGCTGACTGCAGTCTTACTTTAGTTTTGTTTCCACACATTGGTACAGTATGATTTGTTACGGTTCGGTACGGTTCGGTACGGTTCAGTACGGTTCGGTACGGTTTGGTACGGTTCAGTACGGTGTGAATGGGGCTTAGGCCTGGTTATAGTGTGACCCTAACCCTAACCCTTATAGTGTGAATGGGGCTGGGGCCTGGTTATAGTGTGAATGGGGCCTGGTTATAGTGTGAATGGGGCTTAGGCCTGGTACGGTGTGTAGTGTGAATAGGGCTTAGGCCTGGTACGGTGTATAGTGTGAATGGGGCTGGGGCCTGGTTATAGTGTGAATGGGGCCTGGTTATAGTGTGAATGGGGCTGGGGCCTGGTTATAGTGTGAATGGGGCCTGGTTATAGTGTGAATGGGGCTGGGGCCTGGTTATAGTGTGAATGGGGCCTGGTTATAGTGTGAATGGGTTAGGGTTAGGGTTAGGGTTAGGGTTAGGGTTAGGGTTAGGGTTAGGGTTAGGGTTAGGGGGTTAGGGTTAGTGCATTGTGTTCGTACTTTGAGTCTAGGGTTAGGGTTAGGGTTAGGGTTAGGGTTAGGGTTAGGGTTAGGGTTAGGGTTGGGTTAGGGTTAGGGTTAGGGTTAGGGTTAGAGGGTTAGGGTTAGGGTTAGGGTTAGGGTTAGGGTTAGGGGTTAGGGTTAGGGTTAGGGTTAGGGTTAGGGTTAGGGTTAGGGTTAGGGTTAGGTTAAGGGCTACTTACCACTTTTCAAAAGTTGTTTTTTTGGACCTAGCTCAGGCAAACAGAGGGGCATGGGAATTCCGAGACCACCCTCGGATAGGTCTGGCCCCAGCGGACCTGCTCACGAAATGTGGCGCCACTGGTGGCTTGTTTGGGTACTGCAATCTTGATTTGAAAACTTTGAAGTGCTGCCATTCAAAGAAACAGAGGGGCATGGGAATTCTGGATAGTGCCCGTGGTAGCCCTGGGCCCCCTCTACATGCCTGAGAAATTTGGCGCCCCTAGTGGCAACTTTTTTTAACATGGGACAACATTTCAAAGTGCTGCCATGGGAACAGGGAGAGGGGTGTGGGAATTTGAAGCATATGGGGTGGTGGGTATGGATGAGGGCTACGTCTGTGCAAAATATTGTCCCCCTGGCGGCTTGTTTTGGTATGGAAAATTGAATTTGAAAATTTCAAAGTTGTGCCACTCGGCGAGGGAGATGGGCATAGGGACGGTGTGGGAGGTGCCCCAGGCCCCTTAGACATGTGTGCGAAGTTTTGGAGTTCTAGCTCACTTCCTTCATATAGCTGCCATTGACCCCCTATGTAAAAAAGGTTGAACATTTTACCAAGTGCCGAGTCCAAAAAATAAAGTTCCCCCAGAAAGTGTCTAGGAGCACGTTTCAGGCCATTTTGAGTCGTTTGGTAATGGTCTGTATTGAAGTTTTTTAAAAACCCTATATAAAGGGTTAGGTAGTTTGAGCTATCTCGGTGACACCCCCTGCTTCATCCGACGACTGGGCAGTTGAAGTGGGGTGACACAGTCATTCCACTCCAGGGTCATAGTCGAAAAGTTTTGATTTGTTTTAACCCACGAGCCAAACATCATAGACACTGACTGATTCAAACTGAACCTTTATTTTTTTTGTAAACAATTATAAAAAATAAGAGGGGGTAGGACCAGAAAAGTTTTTCTTAACTTCTTCCCTTTTGAACATGAACCATGTTATTTGAGTTATGTATTTGTTGCTTAGGATCCTGAGGACCCCATTTGTTTGTTTTTAATTTATTTATTTCCTTTTTTACTGCTCAATTGTTTTATTTTAGTTTGTATTATTTTTTTAACCATGTTCAATAAAGACTTAAAAAAAAAAAAAAAAAAAAAACACCCTCCTGTCCAGTGCCGGGGATCGAACAAGCAACCTCATTGTTGCTGGTCGGGCACCTTTCCTCTAGGCTATCCTACCACCCCAACTGTCAGAGGCCTGGGTGTTAATGTCTGCAAATGTGTGTGTGTGTGTGTGTCTGTCTGTCTGTCTGTCTGTCTGTCTGCCTGCCTGCCTGCCTGTCTGTCTGTCTGTCTGTCTGTCTGGCTGCCTGTCTGTCTGTCTGTCTGTCTGTCTGTCTTACTTGAACACAGCGATCAGCAGGTTAACCAGCAGTATATTAGCCACCAGCAGGTAACAGGCCATGATGGCTGGAGTGAGACCGGCTCCGGGAATACAGGGAGGAAGCTTCTTTCCATCCTCATCGTAAAGATTATCACCACACGGAGCTGAGAGAGAGACAGGCAGAGAGAGAGACAGGGGGGAGAGAGAGAGGGAGGGAGGGAGAGAGAGGGACAGGCAGGGAGGGAGGGAGATAGGGAGGGAGAGAGATAGACATTAAATTAGTAGTACAGAGAGAGAGAGAGAGAGAGAGAGATTGATATATGTTGAGAGAGAGCAGCATTTATATTTTTGAGCAGAGTTCTTAGGCAGTGCACTTTGAATGTGGTTTTTTGTATCATGTGATAAACAGTAATTAAAGAACCTTTATCATTATCTTTACAGTTTAAAGGTTTGTCAGAGTGAGATACTTACGGTTGATCTCTATGGCGTACACTGTGGGTCGAGACAGGAGAAGGGAAAAAGAGAAAAATTAATTATTAATAATAATAATTTTAATCGTATTTCATACCACAACATTACAATGAATATCTAATATATTTAATACATGAAGGGTTGATTAAAAAAGTCTTTATGGCTTGAATACCTGAAAACTTAATTACTAGATGACTTCTAGCTGCTGAGGTACATGCTGTTGTGGCTAAAGTTTGTCTCATTATTATGAGAACATTTCAACAGACGGAGCGACCAGGAGAACAGTGATTAAGAAAGTCCTTAATGGCTCGCTAATGCTAACCTGAACAAATCAAAATCAAATCAGTTTTATTTTCTACAGCCCAATATCACAAATAGACATTTGCCTCAGTGGGCTTCACCATTCCATACAGTATGACAGTATAAAGAACACTTAATGACTAAATGTTGTTTTGAAAACACTTGAACAGACGATCAAACAAGGAGAGTGTTGGGACAATGGGACAGATAGTGAGGACCAACATGGGCTGACTGCAGTCTTACTTTAGTTTTGTTTCCACACATTGGTACAGTATGATTTGTTACGGTTCGGTACGGTTCGGTACGGTTCAGTACGGCTCAGTACGGCTCAGTACGGTTCGGTGCGGTTTGGTACGGTTCGGTACGGTTCAGTACGGTGTGAATGGGGCTTAGGCCTGGTTATAGTGTGACCCTAACCCTAACCCTTATAGTGTGAATGGGGCTGGGGCCTGGTTATAGTGTGAATGGGGCTGGGGCCTGGTTATAGTGTGAATGGGGCTTAGGCCTGGTTATAGTGTGACCCTAACCCTAACCCTTATAGTGTGAATGGGGCTGGGGTCTGGTTATAGTGTGAATGGGGCCTGGTTATAGTGTGAATGGGGCTTAGGCCTGGTACGGTGTGTAGTGTGAATAGGGCTTAGGCCTGGTACGGTGTATAGTGTGAATGGGGCTGGGGCCTGGTTATAGTGTGAATGGGGCTGGGGCCTGGTTATAGTGTGAATGGGGCTGGGGCCTGGTTATAGTGTGAATGGGGCTGGGGCCTGGTTATAGTGTGAATGGGGCCTGGTTATAGTGTGAATGGGGCTGGGGCCTGGTTATAGTGTGAATGGGGCCTGGTTATAGTGTGAATGGGTTAGGGTTAGGGTTAGGGTTAGAGGGTTAGGGTTAGGGTTAGGGTTAGGGTTAGGGTTAGGGTTAGGGTTAGGGTTAGTGCATTGTGTTCGTACTTTGAGTCTAGGGTTAGGGTTAGGGTTAGGGTTGGGGTTAGGGTTGGGTTAGGGTTAGGGTTAGGGTTAGGGTTAGGGTTAGGGTTAGGGTTAGAGGGTTAGGGGTTAGGGTTAGGGTTAGGGTTAGGGTTAGGGTTAGGGTTAGGTTTGGGTTAGGGTTGGGGTTAAAATGACATCTTGTGTTTTGGGTGCACGGGCCTACTGATCTGATGCTGTTGTGTTATGTGGAAGTGAAATGATAGGATGGCTGAGTGGTATAGTCTGTGGCTGGTGCTACCCAGGGAGCCGGTTCCAATCCTGGGGTGGTGACTCCCATCGGTGTGGGAGACCAGGACCCAGAATATTGAGCAGAGGGTTAGGG
>NW_027648446.1:27500-30000 GCF_949987685.1 Ammodytes marinus
TCACACACTTTCTCTCTCCTCTCCTCCATACTAGATCTGATCATAAACAGTATGTACTTAGGATGCAGTATGCTACAATTGGGACATACTTTAACTTATTTATTTCATCCTAACATGGCTCCTTGATCTTGCCTCTTGCTTATATATCCGTCTCATCGCTGGTTGTTTTTTTCACTGGGAGGCTCAGTCCATGTGATGTAACTTCTGCTGCAGTGGATTGTGGGTCAGAACCTCCATAAAGCTGCTGGTTTCAACACTAAAAAAATCACCACCGGATGTAGTAGGACATCTGGGTATTTTTCAGCATGCTGCATCTGACATCATGTATTGGGACAAACTAAATCTGTTTCTACCAGACTAGATAGCAGGGAAGGATGGGGACTGGAACGCGAACTAACACACACACACACACACACACACACACACACACACACACACACACACACACAGGGAACACAGCCAACGTTTACCTCACACATTAAACACTAGGGTTTAGTCTAGAGCTGTGATTATAGACCAAAGGTAATTATTTAAAAATTCTCTCGCGGCGAAAGTTCAAATATGTTGAGACTGGAACTAGAAAAAGAACAAATGTTATGAGATAGGAGAGATGTGTGTGTGTGTGTGTGTGTGTGTGTGTGTGTGTGTGTGTGTGTGTGTGTGTGTGTGTGTGTGTGTGCGTGTTAAAGGTGCTACGAGGAACTTTTAAATATTTCTGAAACAGTTCCATTTTTTCCTCTGATGATCATAAATTACATGTAACAGCAAACGAGACCATCAGTGCTAAAGAATGTATGTACGTATATGGTATGTAAATGTATGTGGAAAAGTATTTAAGACTTCTTCAAACACACACACGCACGCACACACGCACGCACACACACACACTGACAGACAGACACACACATACAGACATACAGACACACAGACACACGCGCACGCACGCACACACACACACATACACACACATACACACACACACACACACAGACAGACAAACACACACAGACACACAGACACACTCGCACGCATGCACGCACACACACACACACACACACACAGACACACACACACACACACACAGACACACACACACACACACACACACACACAGAAGCACGCAACATAGGAGTATATATAGGCGAGACATAACACCGTAGAACATTATTATGTCGATGAGGAGGCGACGGGGACAGGAAAATATTTGGCAGAAAAACTTGTAGAATGTTTTTTTTTTTTTTTGGTTCTGAAACGTTTGCCTGTCCGTCAGCGAAAAGTTAAATTTACTCTGAGCAGAGGGGTGTAAAAATAACCTGCCTTCCATATCACATACTCTTTTTACTACACTACATACTAAAGTACAGAAGAGTTTTAGTCTTTTTACTACACTACGTACTAAAGTACAGAAGAGTTTTAGTCTTTTTACTACACTACGTACTAAAGTACAGAAGAGTTTTAGTCTTTTTACTACACTACGTACTAAAGTACAGAAGAGTTTTAGTCTTTTTACTACACTACGTACTAAAGTACAGAAGAGTTTTAGTCTTTTTACTACACTACGTACTAAAGTACGGAAGAGTTTTAGTCTTTTTACTACACTACATACTAAAGCACAGAAGAGTTTTAGTCTTTTTACTACACTACATACTAAAGTACAGAAGAGTTTTAGTCTTTTTACTACACTACATGCTAAAGTACAGAAGAGTTTTAGTCTTTTTACTACACTACATACTAAAGCACGGAAGAGTTTTAGTCTTTTTACTACACTACATACTAAAGCACAGAAGAGTTTTAGTCTTTTTACTACACTACATACTAAAGTACAGAAGAGTTTTAGTCTTTTTACTACACTACATGCTAAAGTACAGAAGAGTTTTAGTCTTTTTACTACACTACATACTAAAGTACAGAAGAGTTTTAGTCTTTTTACTACACTACATGCTAAAGTACAGAAGAGTTTTAGTCTTTTTACTACACTACATACTAAAGTACAGAAGAGTTTTAGTCTTTTTACTACACTACATACTAAAGTACAGAAGAGTTTTAGTCTTTTCACTACACTACATACTAAAGTACAGAAGAGTTTTAGGGCCACAGACAGGAGAGAAAAAAAATCAGACAAGGAAGATTTTTTTCATTATGTAAGAAATGTCAAGAATAAAGACGAATACTGGGGCATTTATGTATTTTCAGCAGAAAAAAACTCCCAGTAAAAAACCCTTTACCGGGATTAAAAAAAAAATTGAATAAATCTCAGGGAGAGTGGACAGAGTAAGGGATCCCTCTCCCAGGACGGACATGCTGCAATAGATGTCATAAGTAGAGAAAATCACGAAGGAATTTGATCATTGACCAGATGTTTACATGATAATACTAAAGTCCTCAAGTTTTAGGCAAAAAAGGCCCAAAGAACATCTGAAAATACCCCTAAAAAAACCCAGCGAATAAAACCCACTAGTCCCATGAACTCCAGATGAAGATTTAGGGCGACAATGGTCTT
>NW_027648446.1:60000-62500 GCF_949987685.1 Ammodytes marinus
TGTGTGTGTGTGTGTGTGTGTGTGTGTGTGTGTGTGTGTGTGTGTGTGTGTGTTGCCATCTGATGTCGATATTTGTGTTGTTGTCTTTTGCCTTGCCGCCATGTTTATGTAGTATACTTATTTTTGGTGCTAAATATATACAGGTCTAAAAAATAATGCATTTTCAACATGTTTTTAAGAAGAAAATGTCTCATAAATCAGACAGTGAACAACATATGAACAAATCCTTCTGTAATAACCTTCAGAATAGTGCTGAGAATGATTATGGAAAGTTTAGTTGATGTAAGTGCTTTAGAAGTTGTAGATTTTTGGTTCAGAGTATTGAAGAAAAAAAACTAATGTTGAGATAATGTCCGTTAAAGATGGTTGTATAGGAGAAATATACAGACGCAAACAGACAAGGTTTAGTCAAATAAACACCTGAACAGTGGCGGCTCGCCCATAGAGGGCGATAGGGCGCCGCCCTCCTTGAGCCATATCAGCAAAAAACGAAAATATAATAATGAATAATAATGATGTTTTTTTTTTGTTTTTTTTGTATTAATAATCATAATTTATGATTTCAATACAGTTTTTACCTGCATCTAAGTCTGAATATCATTGTACAATCAGCGTCTGTGCTCTGTACCGTCACTCTGGGGCGATGTCGGGCTGGTTGAAAATCGCCCCCAGCGCTCTCATAGACATCAATGTAAAACTTTTTTTTTTCAAACTGCAAGCCTCGCAATGCAATCTCTATGGGTTCCGGGGGTGCTCGCCCTAACGTGTTGTCGTCATACGTACAGTAAACAATAAACCAATTACAGTGACTGATACAGTCACATGTCCAGTATGCAGCCCAGAGCGGTCATATTCAAGACCAACACAACTTTATATCAACTCAGGCTAGGCTGGCAAGCTACTTACTTGATCGGACTCGGACTAGGTCTTTCCCAGACAAAATGTAACCATCAAGCAAGTATCTACCAAGATGGATTGGGGGATCTTATAAACGCGGATTTTCACGGGGCTCGTTTGAACGGCTAACGAGGCTAGCAGGATGCTAATGCGCTAACGCTCTGTCCTGCTGCCGCTGCATGATGATATGGACTGTATACTGGCTTTTTATCCATCCTGATGGCAGCACAGAGACCGCATGGATAACTTTGGGTGTCACCCCTATGCATCATCTCTCAGAAAAGGTAAAACAAACATTAAACATCAATCTGATCGGCTATTGAACGGCGATCAGCTGTTGATCGTCGTTTAGCTGACAGCTGCTTTCACCGTCCGACATAAACCCGCCTACCAAGTGCTGTAGACAGTAGTAACCCAAACCAATGTGATGATTAGCACTGTTAATGTTGCACATGCTATGCCAGCATCCATTTTTGTCTCCTAACTTTTAAAGGAAGCCTATCTGAGGAGCACACTGGTAGATGACAAGTTATCTGTGATGGCCACAGCCGGATAATTAAATCATTTTAGAGCTAAAATAATTTTATTCAAGAAATTAACTAACTTAATTTCCAAAAATACTGTACAGTGCAATGCTTGTCTAATGTTGCCAGAGTGGTTATGCCAGATGAACAGGAAAAACAAACAGTTAAATGCAATATGACATTGTCATATGCTATCTGATTTAGGTTAATTTTGGGTCATATTTCCCATCATGGCAACAATTGCCCCCCCTGAGATTATTGTCAGGAGCCGCCACTGCACCTGAATGTACATGTTGGACCTTTTGATTTCATTTTTTTTTCATTTAACTTTTATTTATCCTCGAGAGACCAATTGAGGGGTGATCCTCATTTACCATGACGTCGAGTTCAAAACAAATTCAAAACAACAATACATAAACAATATTCAATGCAAATACATCAAATACACAACAACAGGTGAAGAGAAGAGAAAAAAACCAATTGAAACATTTACAAAGTGGTGAAGAGTGGCAGCAATTAAAAGGCATAAAGTACGATATAGTCTAATTAAAACAGTTACAGGTAGAGTTTGGCAGATCCAGGATAGTCTGTTTAAATTGGCCAAAGGATATGAATGTATTTAGTTTAATTTGTTGCTGTAAGTTGTTCCAGGAGTCGGGGGCACTGAAGCTAAAAGCTGTCTTTCCCAGCTCAGACCGGGCTTGTGGGACATAAAGCATGAGCATGTCAGTGGAGCGGGTCTGATAAAGCCCATCTGAAATGTGCAGCATTTCTGTTAAATAACGAGGAAGCTTCCCGGTCAAGGCTTTGTAAATAAAAATGTGCCAATGTGCATCACGTCTCTCTTTAAGGGAGGACCACCCAACCTTTTAGACAATGGTGTGTGTCATAAGCATCTCCTGTGATGAATCTTAAAGCAGAGTGAAAAACTGAGTCCAGGAGTTTAAGACATGAATGTGATGCATGCCGGTAAACCACATCACCGTAATCAAGGACAGACATAAAAACTGCCTCAATAATCCTTTTCCTACTAAATAAAGGGAAGGTGGTTTTGTTCCTATAAAAATAGCCAATTTTTT
>NW_027648445.1:0-2500 GCF_949987685.1 Ammodytes marinus
CCAGTGCCACTCTGGATCTGCCAACCAATCGCACAAGGTTTGGTCGTGACGTTATGTCATGCGCCGGCTTCTGACTACAACTGAAACTGGCGCACAACCTCAACGTCATTGTTCTCAGCCACTCCCTCTGTTCGCTGACTGGACCGGTAAACAATCTGCAGGAGAAAACCAGAGAATATTCCGCAGACCCAGACTGACTACTGAAGGGAAATTAAAAGTGAGCGGAAGTAGGTAGGTACCAGGCTAAGGTTAGACACGGAGCGTTGCAATCCATAATCTCATGGCAAATGGACTCCACTTTTAAAGCTCTTTTCCCTGTTTTTTTCACAGACCCAAAGCGCTTTACATTGTTTTGTACACATTCACCCAATCACACACACATTAATACACCGATAGCAGCAGCAGCTACCACACAGGGTGCAAGCTAACTATCGGGAGCAATTCGGGGTTCAATGTCTTTCCCAAGGACACTTCGACATGTGGCGGGTAGGCGGGGGATCGAACCTCTGACCCTGCACTCCAGAGGCAACCTCCCTGCCCAACATTCTCCCCATGGGAATCAATAAAGTATGTCTGGTTATTCAATCAGTTGTCAGTTTAGTAAAAGTTGTCACTTAATGCCTCATATTGACGAAATCATTTTTCACAGACAATATTTGGAAATATATTTTGGCGGATACAAGTTTTGGGGGAAAAGTTACACCATCCACCACCCACCATTATCACCATTATTATGTCCCAGCTCTCACAGAATATACTGCTACACACACACACACACACACACACACACACACACACACACACACACACACACACACACACACACACACACACACACACACACACACACACACACACACACACACACACACACACACACACACACACACACACACACACACACACACACACAGTTGCATCAGTGACTGTGGTGGTTGCCCTAGAAAGTTAGCAGACTGGTGTTGAGAGGAGGGAACATCAATTCTCACTGCAGTGTATTTTCAGAGAGAGAGAGAGAGAGAGAGAGAGAGAGAGAGAGAGAGAGAGAGAGAGAGAGAGAGAGAGAGGAAGAGAGAGAGAGAGAGAGAGAGAGAGAGAGAGAGGGAGAGAGAGAGAGAGAGAGAGAGAGAGAGAGGGAGAGGGAGAGAGGGAGAGAGAGGAAGAGCGGGAGAGAAAGAGAGAGAGAGAGAGAGGGAGAGGGAGAGAGAGTTATGAAGTAGCTGGCATCGTTCTCTGAGTGGTGGTATTTTCTGTCGACTCTCTGTTTGTCTGTAAACTTTCTCAGTTATTTGGTCGTGTCGAGTTCTTTAGAAAATGTCTCAAGTGGTTTATGTCTGTGTTTGCTCAAGTGTCTGGATTGTTAATTCCCCTTAAGTGTGTGTCTGTCTGTGTGTGTGCACAAACCCACACGCACGCACACACGCACGCACGCACACACTGGGGCTGTGTTCGGAGAGCCATACTAACGTCCTACTCATACTCATTTTGACTTCAATTTGAGTATGTGACGGTTGGGTATGCGAGAAATTCCCGGAGATTTTGGGTATGGATCGATTGGATACTTTTCCTACTCAACCGTCCCACAATGCATCGCGTCTTTTCAAACGACAAGGAAGGTTTTTTTTTATTCTTTATTTACAATTCTACATTTCACAGGACTGTATGTAAAAATCTAGTTCTACATCTAACCTGGAGGGCGGCAATACGCCACACAATATGTGTCCCCACCAATATGAACATCAAAGTTACGCCACTGCTATGGATCTACCGGTAACTGGCAACGGTAACTTGCTAGAGCCTAACGTTTAGTTATTTGGACGAGAAAGGTTTTAGGCGTCCATACTTTCCCGACCAGATGCACTGGAACACAGACAGGTCGGAACTCGGAACTACCAAGTTGGAAATCTCCGAGTTCAGAGTATAAAGGAACGCAGCATTCACCTGAAAATGGAGCGCAACTTCGACGTCTTCAGCCACTCGCTCTGTTCGCTGATTGGACACACTTGTGTAGAAGGAGCACATGAATGCAGCATTCAACGCCTAAGAGCCTAACAACAAAGATGGCAGTGGTGGGATTTGAACCCACGCCTCCTGAGAGACTGGAGCCTTAATCCAGCGCCTTAGACCGCTCGGCCACACTACCTTGTGTGTGTCTGAGTGTGTGTGCACATTTGTGTGTGTGTGTGTGCGTGTGTGTGCGTGTTTGTGTGTGTGTGTGTTTGTGTGTGTGTGTGTGTGTGTGTGTGCACATGTGTGTGTGTGTGTGTGCGTGTGTGTGCGTGTTTGTGTGTGTGTGTGTTTGTGTGTGTGTGTGTGTGTGTGTGTGTGTGTGTGCGTGCGTGTTTGTGTGTGTGTGTGTGTCAATATACTTGGAGTTTTCTTTGTTTTATAATGAACAATAATAAAGAAACATTTTCAATCATAACGTTAAAATACAAGTGCCATAAACAACTAAATCAACTTGGACACATTTCACAATTTATTTTCATATTGACGTAGA